>NW_005354228.1:815883-817036 GCF_000412655.1 Myotis brandtii | reverse complement strand
GGGGTGGCGCTGCAACCTCCCCATCAACCCTGCCTTGAGTGTGACAGAGGGCGGTGCCCCAACCCCCCAATCGGCTCTACCCTGAGCGTGACTAGGGGTGGCATCGCAACCTCCCGATCCGCCCTGCTCTGTGCATGACAGGGGGCGGTGCCCCAACTCCCCAATTGGCCCTTCTCTGAGCCCAACCAGGGGCTGCACCTAGGGATTGGGCCTGCCCTCTGCCACCCGAGAGCAGGCCTAAGCCAGCAGGTCGTTATCTCCCGAGGGGTCCCAGACTGCAAGAGGGCACAGGCCGGGCTGAGGGACCCCTCCTCCCCCCCCGAGTGCACAAATTTTTGTGCACTGGGCCCCTAGTATATATATAAAAGGCTAATATGCTAAGTGTCCCTCCAACCATACGACTGGTCACTATGACATGCACTGACCATCAGGGGGCAGACGCTCAACACAGGAGCCACAGTGATACCCACTTGGCCATTTACAAAGAAACGTTACCACAGACTGGGCGCCGACAAAGCAATACTTGGCTTCCCCCAAGTGGCACACAGGCCCTGCCACCACCCTGGAGCGACAGCCCACCAAATCGCAGCCGACGCTGCCGAGACCCCATGGCGCAAAATACGGCCCACAGCCCAGCCCAGCCCAGAAACAGCCACTGTGGGCGCCAGGTAATGATGTCACATAGCAACACCCCACTTCCTCTCCTTAGCCACTAGCCTCCTTGCAGTTTCTTCAACCCAGGAACACGACTTGCTTTATAGCCAGGTGGAAACATTTTACACAACCAAATGATGTCTGTGAAGTGTTTTCACGTGCCTCATCTCATTTGATCCTCATCTCATTTGATCCTCACAGAAGTCCTGGAGTAGGTAGATAGGAGACTCAGTAGAATCCTATTTTCTTTTCATTAGCCAGAAAATGGAGATTTAGAAAGTTTAGAAACTTGACCCGACTGAAAAGAAGAAAGAAATGATGGACCTTGAAAATGACTCCAAGGTTTTCTTGCTGAACAGAATACAAACATTGCTGCAGTTACATATTTTACCCTTTGTTCTCCCTGCATGATCTACAATAATAATCTGCTTCGTGTTGATATTTACTGCTGTGTTGCTGACAATTACCTGAAAGAGAAGTTGGGGTGCTTCACTGGGCT
>NW_005354228.1:810628-815857 GCF_000412655.1 Myotis brandtii | reverse complement strand
TCCCGAGGGGTCCCAGACTGCGAGAGGGCACAGGCCGGGCTGGGGGACCCCCCTCCCCCACCCTCCGAGTGCACAAATTTTTGTGCACCGGGCCTCTAGTTATAGATAAAAGGCTAAGTTGACTTGTGCATGTGAGATACATATAAAGCTCTCACAGGCGCCAATCGCACGCGTGTGTTTCGATCTGTCATTGTCAATCATGAATTTGGTTGACACTTTTATTATAGAGAAAGGGCGAATAGCGATATTAAAATATTTCTTCTAATTAATTTCCTTTCAATGTGCCTGAATCTGTGCACCAGGACACTAGTATCTCAATAAAAATGAAAGGAAGAACCAGACTTGTCTTAGGGCAGTGGTTTGCAAACTGCGGCTTGCGAGCCACATGCGGCTCTTTGGCCCTTTGAGTGCGGCTCTTCCACAAAATACCACCTGCGGGCGCGCACGTACAGTGCGACTGAGACTTCGTGGCCCATGCGCAGAAGTCAGTATTTTGTGGAAGAGCCACGCTCAAGGGGCCAAAGAGCCGAATGTGGCTCGAAAGCCGCAGTTTGCTGACCACTGCCTTAGGGGATTAAAAGATTGCTTCAACCTAACAGTAAAAATAGATTTCATTAAGTACCAACCACACGGTTCGTCTTCAATAGGAAACAGTATGTAAAGATGGCAATCAGAGTTGACTCTTGTTAACAGACACAATGGTCGCACCTGCACCTCCCAGGCTCAGGGAGGTGCCATCCATGATGCTGAGCAAGGGCTCCTGAACCCACCTCCTCAAGGCCTTTCCCTCAACAAAATAAAAGTCTGACTCAAAAGACAAGAGGTGCATGCAAAATCCAACCAGAGAAGATCAAGCACTGAAACGTGAGAAGTCTGGCTGAAAGCCAAGGACATTCAGGTCAGAGGCGGGGAGAACGGACCGCTGAGAGGGCTGCTTGCGGAGCAGGATGCTGACCTGGGCTTCGAAGGAAGGCTGGTGGGACAAAGGAGGCACCAGGTTGTGCAACAGAACTGGGCACCGTGACATGACACTATTCCACTGGCATTTCCTTTGGAGGTACATTTTCAAAGTTATTTTAAGTTTCTATTTGTATTTAGTCTTACAAAAATGAAAGACTTACAGGGCTAATATGAAAATGAATTTCATTAAGTACCAGTCACATCATTCACAGGAAATATGGAAACAGGAAACAAGAAACAGTCAGCTCTACCTCCTTTAAAACTCTTTAAAGATGAATGACATGACTAGTACTTAGTGAAATGTGAATTTAAAGCAATCGTTTACATTACATAAATCCAGATTTGTGACATCACGTATTCTCCCAAATTGAGAATAGTTGACCCTGAATAGATGAACGACTGTAGACGCTGAAGCGCACAGTCGCTTCCCGTTTCACGTGTCCCTGCTTCTCCTCGAAGTTAGAGGACTTGGGACACCCAGTCACCTTTGACTTCGTATTTCCTCTTCCTCCAGCAGGAAAAACGGTGAGACTTGAAAACAGGTGATGTTCATGGGGGACGGTGTACAGAACCCCCACTACATGTGCGGGGTGCAGGCTCGACCCCCGGTGGGGGGTGTGCAGAAGGCAGCAATCAATGATTCTCTCTCTCTCCCTCTCCCTTCCTTTCTCTCTCAAATCAATAAAAAACATATTTAACAACAAAAAAATGTTCTTTGTAGCATAGGTAGCAACACCTGAGAATCTACCTAAATAACCAAATAGTAGAAACATGGTTTAGCATATTATTACAAATACGATAGATTATAAAGTTATTTAAAAAATATTAAGAGTATGTGGCATGCATACCAACCACATAAATATAGGAATAGGTGTAGATGTTTAGGAACATGTGAGAATTATAAGTAATGGAAACGTATATGAAGCGATGGTCTCTGTGGGCCCCTGTTCCATCTGATGGGACCGGGAACCTGGTGTAGAAAAGCAGCAGCGAGGGTAGGGGCGGGTGGGGGGGGCAGGGCAGGTGGACAGCAGGCAGGGTGGCCACAGCCTCTGCTGTCCCAGGTCAGCTCCCACACGCCACCCGGGCAGGCTGACACAGTGGCCGGGCCTGGCTCGGGCCTGTCCCTCCCTCCCCTTCCCGGACCTGCACCTTGAACAAGTCATAGAGCTCCTCGAGGTCGCCAAGGGGGAACGAGACTTCAGGGCTGACCACGCGGAGCTGCAGGAGAGCAGACAGCGAAGGCGTGAGTGGGGTCTGCCCCCCGCCCCGCCCCTTCCAGACACACAGGCCTCTGGCCAAGGTGACCTTGTGGAGTTCAACCCTGGCCTGGCTGGACGGCGGGGCGGGCGGTCCAGGAGCACGCAGGCCAGGGCCCGGATGTCTGTGTGCCGCCTCCTCCGGCCCACACCACGCCACTGTCCTCATTCCACAGGGGGACTGAGGCTCCAGCGGGCCCTCTGCTCCCATCTGTCTGACTAAAACCCGTGCCGATGCTCACCACGCCACCTCTATGAAGGTCTTAATTCAACGGGGAAAAGCTGGCACCCTTTTTTAATCCTCACCCCAAAACATGGTTATCAATTTGAGAGAGAGAAACAGCAATGTGATGTTTCTGATTGATCAGTTGCCTCCTATAAGCGCCCCAACTAGGGATTGAACCCTTAACCTGATATGTGCCTGACTGGGAATCGAACCCACCACCTTTGAGTTCATCGGCTGACAGCTCCAACCAACCGAGCCATGGGCCAGGGCAGAAAGCTGGTATTCCTGCTGGAGGCCAACAGGGGGCCCCATGGAGGAGGCTTCACTCACCACGTTCTGCTTGGTGGTGCCCTCATGGCCCTGGAGGACCCGGATCCTGTGCCTGCAGCGCATGCGTTCAATCTGCCCCACCGACTGGTGCCCGAACTTCTGCAGGGAGAGGGTCCCTCCTGGGCACGAGGGCACAGCCCCGCCGCCCCTGCAGCCCGTCCCGTCTCCCCAGCGGTGCCTGCGGGTGGCGGGACAGGCAGGGCCCCGCTACCTCATAGGAGTCGCGGATCAGGTCCCCAATGTCCGTCACCGGAGGAGGCTCCTGGTCCTCGGAGACAAAGGCGTGGTGGCTGCCCGTGGGGGGCCCAGGGCTGTCCTCGTTCTTGATGTGATCTAGAAACCTGAGCACAGCCCCACGGTGAGCCAGCTGCCCTCGCCGGTCACAGGCCTGAGACGTGGCTCAGCACCGGCCACAGCTCATTTCCCTGACCCGGGAGAGGGCAGGGCAGCCCCGGTGCCACTAAGGGGCAGGAAAGGCAGCCTGAGCCAGACCTGCCGACTGGGCTCTCTGGTCGCAGGCTGTGCGCTCTCTGGTGACTGCACAGGATCCGTGCACAGGTGCTCAGGCTCCACAGCTTTCGAAAGGGACCTGCCAGCCCACTCCCCTCAGCTCCGGGCACCCCGGCGCCCCTCCCCCGCCCGCGGCCCAGTCAGGCCACTAGGTTCCATCTACACTCCAGACTTTTGAATCTCCTCCGAGGAAAGCCAGAGGCCCTTTCTCGGCCGGCTGGACTCCCGCTTGGCCAAGAAGAGGGAGGGGAGGCGGGGACACCTGGGGGCAAATGGCTGAGGGGCAGGAGCCTCCAGACATAGCCCCTGCCCACCTCGTCCCGCACAGCACAGCCCGCAGCCGGGCGCACCTGCTGAGGAGCACGAGGGCCTGGCCGTCGTCCCGGCTGCTGCACAGGGCCCGGGCATTGGCCTCCAGCACGGCCAGCCCCAGCTGGAAGACGACCTTGATGCCGTCGTAGAAGAAGCAGTCGACCACGTGCACGGCGCTCTCCAGGGGCATGATGCTGAGGAAGAGCGTCAGGAACCAGGAGAGTGACAGGGACGCCAGGGCCGAGGGGTCCTGCAGGCGATCCGCCAGCTCCGGCAGCTGCTCCTGAATGAGCTCCTCAAACACGGACTGGTCCACCTGGGCCCCTGGGGAGGGAAGGTCGTGTGGGTGGAGGGACTCGCTCTCTGAAGTCAGCCTGAACTCAGCTCCTCCGAGGGAGGCCAGCAGCACAGGGAGACAGAATCCCCCTGCCACACAGATTTCTGACATTGTGACCAAGGCAGTTCCATGGGGAAAGGGAGTGTCAGTCAGGGGGCACCTGTGTGGGTCTCCGCATGCTGCACACCAGACGGGAGGGCACTTGGGATGCGTCGCACAGCAAATGCTATGCAACTTCCGGGGCGGAAGACACTGAACAATGAGCTTCTACGCATAGATGCACAGCCCATGGACAGACAATAGTGCGGGGAAGGCCTGGGGGCGGGAGTGGGGTAGAGGGAGTCCATGGGGGGATACACATCTGTAATACTTTCAACAATAAAGATAAATTTAAAAAAAAAGAAAATACAGGAAAAAGGCAAAATTCCTTAGCACACAAAAAGCACTAATCATAGAAAAATTATAATTGGACTTCAACATTAGCGATGTTCTTCAAAAGATAACATGGAAACACAAACTTCAAACTCCGAGAAAACACTAGCAGTAAGTGTACCTGACAAAGGCTTTGCATTCAAAATAAAGAACTCCTGCAGCACAGTAATAAGAAGTGAATCACCGGAGGAAACCAAGATGGCGGCATAGGTAAACACTGGAAATTGCTGCCTCACACAACCACTTCAAAAATACAACTAAAAGACAAAATGGACATAATCCAGAACCACAGGAAGGGTGGCTGAGTGGAAATTCTACAACTAGAAGGAAAGAGAAAAGCATACCGAGACTCAGAGGAGGTGCGGTGCAGAAGTAAAATACAGAGGTACGGAGGCGCATGCGGAGAGGGCTGGCAGGCGAGTCTCTGGGGACCCAGACTCATACGGGAGAAACTGGACTGTCTGGCATCGGTCGGAACTCGAGGGCGGCTTTCTCTCGGAGGTGCTGGCAGTGATTGCCGGGACACTGAGAAGCGGGGCCTCTGAGGGCAGCCATAGCTGCTTGCTCCGCCCTGTTGATCCCCTGGGACCCCCGCCCCGCCCAAGCTGTGTGCGCCGGCTTTTGCATATGAAAGACCTGGCCCTTTGCAATCTGAAAATTACCTAACAAACTGCAGCTGGGTCAGAGAGACCCAGAACTTCCAAAAGAAGGCCCAAGGCCCCAAGGCAACTCTCATTGCTTCACAGCTGAGCTCCTGCTGGGTAGCCTCAGGCAGAGGCTAGATTAGCCCCTCCTTAGATCCAAGAGCCAGTGTACCCAGTGGTCAGAGTGGGACCATCCAATTACAACTCCTCAGATCCATA
>NW_005354228.1:804792-808478 GCF_000412655.1 Myotis brandtii | reverse complement strand
GAGCAAGATATTGAAAACCTGTTTGAAGAAATAATGACAGAAAACTTCCCCTACCTGGTGAAAGAAATAGACTTCCAAGTCCAGGAAGTGCAGAGAACCCCAAACAAAAGGAATCCAAAGAGGACCACACCAAGACACATCATAATTAAAATGCCAAGAGCAAAAGACAAAGAGAGAATCTTAAAAGCAGCAAGAGAAAAAAAGTCAGTTACCTATAAGGGAGTACCCATACGACTGTCAGCTGATTTCTCAACAGAAACTTTGCAGGCCAGAAGGGAGTGGCAAGAAATATTCAAAGTGATGAATAGCAAGAACCTACAACCAAGATTACTTTATCCAGCAAAGCTATCATTCAGAATTGAAGGTCAGATAAAGAGCTTCACAGATAAGGAAAAGCTAAAGGAGTTCATCACCACCAAACCAGTATTATATGAAATGCTGAAAGGTATCCTTTAAGAAGAGGAAGAAGAAGAAAAAGGTAAAGATACAAATTATGAACAACAAATACACATCTATCAACAAGTGAATCTGAAAATCAAGTGAATAAATAATCTGATGAACAGAATAAACTGGTGATTATAACAGAATCAGGGGCATAGAAAGGGAGTGGACTGACTATTCTTTGGGGGGGGGGGAAAGGGGGGGGGGGGATGTGGGAAGAGACTGGACAAATTCGTGCACCTATGGATGAGGACAGTGTGGGGGGGTGAGGGCGGAGGGTGGGGTGGGAACCGGGTGGAGGGGAGCTATGGTGGGAGGGGAAAGAGGAACAACTGTAATAATCTGAACAATAAAGATTTAATTAAAAAAAAAAAAAGAAGTGAATCACCAACACTCTCAAAGACAGGCAAAAGACTGAACAGACGCTTCCAAAGAGATGATAAACAAATGGCCAGTGAGAACAAAAATGTATGTTCAACATCACTAATCATCAGAGAAATGCAAGTTAAAATCACCGTGACGTGCCACTTCTTACACAGTAGAAGGGCTAAAATTAGAAAGACAATTCCAAGTGCAGCAAGGATGTGGAGCGACCAGGACGCTCATACATTGCTGATACAAGGTTTGTGACTACATTATAATATGCTTTGAAAAACTGACCGTTTCCCATGAAGTTAAACAAACAACTAACCTATGACCCAGCACTTCTCCTAGGTAAATACTCAAGAAAACTGACAACAGGTAGTATTCACACAAAAGCTTAAATGTTCATCACAACTTTAGTATAAAAAATTGGAAACAACTCAAATGTCTAACGAGATGAGGTAGACAAATGGCCATATGCTCGCTCAGCGAACACTCAGGGAGGACAGGAAAAGCTGCTGGCTCCGTGCGGAGGAAGCCAGCCCAGCAGGGAGCACGCTCCACACCTGTTCCAGGGCGTGCCCAGGGTTGTCCATGGCAGGGCAGGGCAGAGGGAGCCTCCACCTGTTCAGCCTGGACTGGACGGGCGTGCGGTCCGGCCTGACCCGGAGCCCTGCTAGCACGGGAGCCCAAGCTATCCTGGAGGCACTGGTGACTGATGGCAGCACGCCTCCCGGCCCCGAGGCTCTCTATCCATTGCTACTCTGTACAAGGTTACACTACCCCCCACAACATCCAGTGAGAAGGGAGGAAAGCCAGTGAGCCAGCTGAGGCACCGGAAGGAATACCAGGGCCCCCAGAAGGCAGGAGGCAGTGCCACCCTCCCTCTCCCAGGGGTGTCCGCAGCCTTTCCCCCTGCCTCGCCTTCTGTCAAGGCCCGTCTCAGCTAGCTATTTCCTGCTCCCCCACTGCACCTAACTCTGGGCCATCTCCACCTCCGGCATGACCAGGAGGTGCCCGAGGGGTGTTACCAAGGCAGCTTTGGTGTCATGTTCTCCACCAGACAGCTGCTGGACCGCAGACAGTGCGCATTCAACGTCAGCCACCCTGACGGCTCCGGGCGCTTCAGGTCGGAGAGCAGAGCTGCCAAGCTCTCCCCGCAGCCTGCTGGGCAGCGGGGCTCCAGGCCGCCCCTGAGGCCGGGCCTAAAGGCGGGCTACCTGTGTTCTTCCCTCACCTCCTCCTCTGCTACCCCCCCAGCTGGGAGACACCTCTCTGGTTTTCACTGTTCAACTGTTTCTTGAGCCTTGAATTTTTCTTTCCTTCTTCTGAGTTCAGCGATCAACGTAAAACAATGTATTTGTTTTTTATCCAAAATCTATGCTTGTAGGTGACTTTATTCCACCCTTTTGCCAAAACTGCAGGGAATCACACCAGTGAGTTACACCAGTGAGTTACACCAGTCAGTGAGTTACACCAGTGAGTTACGCCAGTGAATCAGTGAGTTACACCAGTCAGTGAGTTACACCAGTCAGTGAGTTACACCAGTCAGTGAGTTACACCAGTCAGTGAGTTACACCAGTCAGTGAGTTACACCAGTCAGTGAGTTACACCAGTCAGTGAGTTACACCAGTCAGTGAGTTACACCAGTCAGTGAGTTACACCAGTCAGTGAGTTACACCAGTCAGTGAGTTACACCAGTCAGTGAGTTACACCAGTCAGTGAGTTACACCAGTCAGTGAGTTACACCAGTCAGTGAGTTACACCAGTCAGTGAGTTACACCAGTCAGTGAGTTACACCAGTCAGTGAGTTACACCAGTCAGTGAGTTACACCAGTCAGTGAGTTACACCAGTCAGTGAGTTACACCAGTCAGTGAGTTACACCAGTCAGTGAGTTACACCAGTCAGTGAGTTACACCAGTCAGTGAGTTACACCAGTCAGTGAGTTACACCAGTCAGTGAGTTACACCAGTCAGTGAGTTACACCAGTCAGTGAGTTACACCAGTCAGTGAGTTACACCAGTCAGTGAGTTACACCAGTCAGTGAGTTACACCAGTCAGTGAGTTACACCAGTCAGTGAGTTACACCAGTCAGTGAGTTACACCAGTCAGTGAGTTACACCAGTCAGTGAGTTACACCAGTCAGTGAGTTACACCAGTCAGTGAGTTACACCAGTCAGTGAGTTACACCAGTCAGTGAGTTACACCAGTCAGTGAGTTACACCAGTCAGTGAGTTACACCAGTCAGTGAGTTACACCAGTCAGTGAGTTACACCAGTCAGTGAGTTACACCAGTCAGTGAGTTACACCAGTCAGTGAGTTACACCAGTCAGTGAGTTACACCAGTCAGTGAGTTACACCAGTCAGTGAGTTACACCAGTCAGTGAGTTACACCAGTCAGTGAGTTACACCAGTCAGTGAGTTACACCAGTCAGTGAGTTACACCAGTCAGTGAGTTACACCAGTCAGTGAGTTACACCAGTCAGTGAGTTACACCAGTCAGTGAGTTACACCAGTCAGTGAGTTACACCAGTCAGTGAGTTACACCAGTGAGTTACACCAGAAGAAGGGGAGGATGAGGGGGAGGGGCAGGAGAGGGGTGCTTACCCAGCACGCGGCGGTTGAAGTAGTCGGGGAGCATGCGCTCGCACACCGCGACCAGCAGCCAGAAGGCGTCCTCCTCGGTGGCGTAGAGCAGCAGCACGGAGGCCAGGATGTTCATGGACTGCGGGCCACAGGGGGTGTTACTGAGCGGACCAAATGGGCCTCAGACATTAAAGCGCACATGTCCAAACGCCCTACGACTCAGCATCAGGGCGCCCACCCCCCATGCCTGGCGGTGGGATGACTGCGTGTCTGTCAGTGTGGTCAGCCCGCCGTC
>NW_005354228.1:802175-804712 GCF_000412655.1 Myotis brandtii | reverse complement strand
CGTCTCGGTCCCCGTGGTGGGTCAGCCCGCCATCTCGGTCCCCGTGGTGGCCAGCCCCATGGCTTGCCCACCGTCTCGGTCCCCTGCCCTGGTCACCCTGTGGTCAGCCCGTGGTCGCCCCACCATCTCGGTCCCCTGGGCAGTGCAGGACCCGCTGTGGTGCCCTCAGGCCCAGACTGAACTGCCTGTTCCCGTGTTCCCATCACACAGGCACACACTGCAGCTATGATCTTTAAGATCTCGCATCTGAATGTCAGAAGCTTCCCTAGCCCTGCGTGGAGGGCCTGCGTGTGTCTGCACCGTGGAAGCCCAACAAGCTCGAGTCCTCAGGCAGCCTTGGCGTTGCCCACCGCACTGAGGACGTGAGCGCCCACACACCATTTCCTCCCCAAAGCACCGCCATGTTAAAGCTGACCCTGCATGTTCCAGAGGGAAAGACCGTGCTGCCAGCAGGCTGCTCCGCACCAGAGGCAGGAGGCTGCCCAGCCTGCCCGCCGGGGCTCGGCCCAGAGGTGCTCAGGCCTGGGCACCAGTCTGACCTGGCAAGCAGCCTGCCTGCCCAGGGCGCCTTCCCTGCCTCCCTGACACCTTCTCTGGGGCAGAGCCTTCCCAAGACAGTGCTGGTCCCAAGGCCGAACACAGACAGAAGCTCGGGGCCAGCACCATGTGGACTGAGGGCCTGCCCCCCACACCTCACCTGGCAGTACCCGATCCTGGGGTTGCGGTGGGCGTAGGCTGTCAGGACCCTCCTCAGAGCGGCGATGCCCGTCTCGGTCTGGAAGGCGGGGTGCTCCGGCAGGGACCGGTGCAGGTCCCGCTCGATCTCCTCCGTGGCCAGGCAGCAATTCCCCAGGGACTCCTCCACCAGGCGCCCGTAGTAGCCGGGATTCGAGGCGAGGTCGGTTATGGCATCTGGCGATGAAAGGTGTTTCAGGGAGGCGGGTTCCCGGGACAGCGTCCGCGGACACAAGACTTGCCCTGCCGGTGAACCTCAGCGGGTCTCCTGAAATATTTTGAGACTACACACAACCAAAATGACTTCATTTCTGCCCAGAACAAAGAGTATGGCCTTTCTAAGAACAACCACATATACAGGGCAAAAAGTTCATACTGTAAGTGATTAATGTGCTCCTCTAAGCTGTATTCCCTAGTGACAGAAAGAGGAAATGTGTGCGTGCACACACATGCATACTTTCACAGACAAACACACAACGTTCATACATTAACTCGACAAGAAAGAATTGAGTGCCCACGTGCCAACAGGAGAAGGTGCGACTACAGTGAAGCAACAGCAACAACTGTCAAGAAGCCAATGCTGCACCCACCCTGACAGTGCCCCGGCACCCACACTGACAGTGCCCCCGGCACCCACCCTGACAGTGCCCCCGGCACCCACACTGACAGTGCCCCGGCACCCACACTGACAGTGCCCCCGGCTCCCACCCTGACAGTGCCCCCGGCACACAGCACCCAACACGCACATGGACGGCTGCACTCACCTCGAACAGCTTCAATACCTCAGCAGCCCTCCTGCCAGCCCTTCTACTGCTGAGGCCACAGCCCGTGAACTGACTGAGCAGTCGGTTCTTTAATAAGCAGTGAGTGTGTGAACAGTCCCAGGAACCCCCGGATACCACAACCCATGGTGTCCAAGCCCTTCTACACTGCGTCGGGCCCGCACATTACCTGTGTCGCACGGGGCCACGCAGGGTCGGCTGCACATGCCCAGTCCCAGGGTGGGCCCACGCTGGGCGTGGGGCAATGCCGAGCACTGCTTTTTTAAACTTCCTGGGATTCCCCCCGAATGTTTTCAATGTGCTGGTTGAATCCACACATGGAACCGCAGGGACATGGGAAGCTAACCATACGTGTGCATCCAATCGGCCCACTGCCTGGCTGGGTGGCTTGGTGGTGGAGCGGCCCCCGTGCACCAAAGGCTAGGGGTTTAATCTCGGGCGGGGCCCGTACGGGAGGCAGCTGATCCCTGTCTCTCTCTCCCTCCCCTTCCTGTCTCTCTAAAATCAAGAAACATATCCTCAGGTGGGGATGGATAAATACAATTAAATTAAAATTAGGTAAAATCATAAAATAAAATAAAATAAAATTCGTTCATTAAAATACCTGGAAGACCATCCACCTAAACCGCTTTAGGAACTAGATCAGTGATTCCCAAAGTGGGCGCTACCGCCCCCCGGTGGGCGCTGCAGCGATCCAGGGGGGCGGTGATGGCCACAGGTGCACTGCTATTAAAATTTAAAAAAAATTAATTTCCAGGGGCTGAGTAATATTTTTTCTGGAAAGGGGGCGGTAGGTCAAATAAGTTTGGGAACCACTGAACTAGATGATGAGTAATGTTACCTTCTTTGCCCATTATTTTCTTTGAATACAGACTGTTTTATTAAATATAAAAATACAGAAGGCATTTTTAATTTGAAAAGATATTTAGGCAGGTGCACAGAAGCAATTGTGACAGGCTTGGGCAGTGCACCCAGAGTGCGGCCCTGCCCCATCCCTGCCCCTGCTCTGCCCCAGCCCTG
>NW_005354228.1:801267-801927 GCF_000412655.1 Myotis brandtii | reverse complement strand
CTCTGCCCCCAGCCCTGCCCCAGCCCTGCCCCTGCTCTGCCCCCAGCCCTGCACCCAGCCCTGCAGACAAAATGGCTCCTGTCAACCTGGCGACCAAGGCGTCCTGCTCGGGAGTCTCAGCCCATCCATCCATCCGTGAGGTCCCAGCACCCACAGCAGCAGGGGGTGGGCCTGAGGCTGCGGCAGTGCCAGGCAGGCCGGGCGAGGGAGCAGGACAGAAGGCCCCAGGGAGGAGCCCAGGAACCAGTGCTCAGGGTGATCGCAGCTGCGGCCAGCAGCCTGTTGAGGGCTCACGCCCAGAACGGCCCTTCCCTGCAGGGGCAGCTCCTCACAGGACAGGAGCCCTCAGGACAGGACAGACTCCACGCCTCGCTAGGCCTCACACTCCACCGGCCCCACGCCAGCCAGACGCACACGGGGACACTGAGGAGGCCAAACCTGTCAGGAGGCCCTGAGATGGCGGGAGCGAGCAGGTCAGCCCAGCGACAGCGCCCAGGTGGCCGCAGGAGGAGGCATGGGCCGTGGGGGAAGGTGTGAGCCCTCCCTATACTCCCCCCCCCACCCTGCACTCAGCCTGGTCAGACCCACCGCTCAGCCAGGTCACACCCACCGCTCAGCCTGCAACCAGGTCACACCCACCACTCAGCCTGGTCACACCCA
>NW_005354228.1:798127-800003 GCF_000412655.1 Myotis brandtii | reverse complement strand
CCTGCAACCAGGTCACACCCACCGCTCAGCCTGGTCACACCCACTGCTCAGCCTGGTCACACCCACCGCTCAGCCTGCAACCAGGTCACACCCACCGCTCAGCCAGGTCACACCCACCGCTCAGCCTGCCCGTCATGCGACTGCTCCAGAAATCACCCGGGCCCAGAGGTGCAGACCCGCTCACCTGAGAAGAGCAGCCAGAGCCTGCCACGCAAACACTCGGGGAGGCCCATGGCCACCAGCTTCCGGATCTTCTCCGTGCGGAACATGCACACGGTCCTGCCATATTCCACAAAGTGGTCCTTCCACAGGCTTATCTTTACCTCTTCCCTGGACTGGAAACGGGAACATCGTTAAGGTACAAAGAAGCCCGGCCTTTTCCTTGAAACCTGGATGGGAAGAAAAACGTCTGTCCCAACACTAACGTGACCCAAAGCAGACGGGGGCGGGAAGTGGGGTGGGAATGGAGGCCCAGGGAGCTCATCAGGGGTCTGGCCAGAGCCCGCTGTTGGCTCAGCCGCAGAGGGTGAAGGGGGACAGGGCAGAGGGTGAAGGGGAGCGGGCAGATCCGAGCCTGCCCTGAGCTTCCTGCCGGCGGAGGAAACACAAACCTGAACACGCCGCGCGCGCGCGCGGCTCTATCAGAGCAAGAACGCTGCGGCCTATCCGGGCCATTACACACCCTCAGAGCTGCCCGAGGGCAGGATGTCAGCTCCTTTGAAGTGAGGGGTTTATTTATGCTTTTAATCATCTCGCGTCCCAGTCGGGGGAGCTCACACGTGCATTCACTGTTACCCTTCTGTGAACAAGGCAATCGGGGCTCTGTGCGGAGCGAGCAGTGAGCAGGATGCTCGGTGCAGCCCGGGAAGAGCCTGCACGGCCACCCGAGCTGGTGGCTGCAGAGCCGCCCGCAGGGCACCACCTCCCAGCACGGCCTCCGGCCTCCGCTCACTCACCTCCTGCAAACACTTCCCTCAGCTTCTCCCGCCAGAGATGAAGCTACTGAGTAAATGTGACCAAATGTCTGAGTCCAATAGAACAGGAACAGGAGCCTCCGTCCCAGCAAAGAGGCGGTGCTGAGGGAGGACTCAGATGCCCTGGGGCCAGAGGAGGGCGCAGGGGACCCACGGGACACCCAGCACGGCCCCTCAGGGCCACAGCATCCTCCGCGCACACACACGGGGCAGGCAGCGGGGACCAGCACACCCCTCCCTCCTCTGCGCCCAGGAGGCAGAGCGGGGACCTGCTGTTCGGGTTGCCGGCAACCTGCACCTCTGCCCCCTCGATGCTGAGCTGCAGGAGCAGGGGGCTGGGAGGCGGCACCGTGCCAGCCCCAGGAGCGCCCGCCAGGGGGCCTGCACCCACCATTGGCAGGACAGCGCCCGGGGCCTCCTCTCCACTCTCCTCGCTGCTCTGAGAAGACACCATTTCCAGGTCCCCAAACGTGTGGTCGTTGCAGGCGCTTGTTGACTGAAGCGGCAGCGGCGTCTGTGGGGCGGGGAAGGAAGAAGCAGGTCACTGCCTCGCACCGGACACGGCGCCCCTGGAGGTGTGAGCGCAACAAACTCAAACCTGCCCAGGACTGACCCTCAGGAAGCAGACTAACCGCACCCAGAGGATTTGACCCTCAGGGGAAGGGGGGCCCCTGTGCTGCCCGGGAGACACCCCCCGCCCACCGCGTGCAGAGCTGAGCAGCGCCAGCGATAGACACCACCCGCACTGAGCCGTCTCCTGTCCTCCCTCTGCTGGGGGGGAGGCGGGTGGGGGAGGGACGGAGACCAGGCCGTGCCTGCAGGCCCACCCGCAGGGCGACAGCTTCTCTCGGAGGTCACACGGCCCCCACGTGGCCCCTCCCTCCACCTGAGGCCACGACCTA
>NW_005354228.1:797135-797732 GCF_000412655.1 Myotis brandtii | reverse complement strand
TCCACCAGGGGGTCCCTGTCCTTCAGCTCGATGAACTGGAAGGCCATCTGGCCCCGCACACTGACGATGACGGGGCTGGGCAGCAGGCTCGTGTCCTCCATCTTCTCGATGCTCAGCACCTGCGCCGAAGGGGAGGCAGTGTTGAGCACATCCAGGAATGTCCCGGATGGACGGACGGACAGAGCCACCGCGGAGGACCCGGCCCACAGGCTGCGGGTGAGGCAAGGGCACGTCCGGGGGGGCTCCACTTACAGGAGGCCCCAGAGGAATGAAGCCCCAGGGACGGAGGGTGCGGTGGTGGGTGCCGGGGCTGGGGAGGCGGGGAGGGTGTTGATCAATGAGGCTGGGAAGGAAAGAGTTCTGAGGGGGCAGCAAAATAGCATGAATTACTCCACACTGAACCAAAATGCTGCTGTGCATGTATCACCATCACCTAAAAAATAAGAGTGTGTGCAACAACCGGGTTTTCTGCTCCACTCTGAAGTGAAATGAGAATATTTGTGAAATGAAGACATTGCACAGGCGAAGACAGACAGGGAGGCGGGGAGGGGTCAGGGGTGAAGACAGGCAGGGAGGCGGGGAGGGGTCAGGGGTGAA
>NW_005354228.1:796798-797005 GCF_000412655.1 Myotis brandtii | reverse complement strand
GGTTTGCGGGGAGATGTGGCTTCTGCAGTGGGAAGGGCCTGGCCCGCGTGCCAGGAAGCAGGGTTCAAGTTCTAACTGAAGTGCCCGGAGGGATAACAGCCGAGCCACTCGAGGTGTATCCTCCAAGGGATGCTTTTAGAAGGTGGCCTTTTGTCTTCCCTTTTGTGCCTAAAAGCTGTCGTAACGTTTTTTTTTTTTTTTCTTATT
>NW_005354228.1:795731-796779 GCF_000412655.1 Myotis brandtii | reverse complement strand
CCCCGGCCCACCCTCCAGCTCGCAGGCTCACTCAGCTCCCACCCGGCCCACCCTCCAGCTCGCAGGCTCACTCAGCTCCCACCCGGCCCACCCTCCAGCTCGCAGGCTCACTCAGCTCCCCGCTGTCGTAACGTTTTAAGTTTCCGCTTTATCGATAACACGGAGGTGAGCAGGCCCTGTTCTCACCTATCACTTTTCTACAAATCTCAGGTTGCCATAGCAACAACAGTCAGCGCCACAGCCCAGTGGGAAATATCAGGCCAGGCCCGCTTCCCTCTGCGCCATCCCGCCACCCTTCCACAGGGCCCAGTCCTGGAAGGTGTGCAGCCTCTCCCGCCGCGGCAGCCTGAAGACGGCCCGGAACAGCTCGCTCTGCGCCCGGGCTTCCAGGTCCCTGGGGATGAGGAAGGGAGTAAACTGAGGCAGGGCAGTGCCTGAGCCCCGGATCCCCACGGCGCACACTCACACCCATGTGCAGCCTTCGTGGACGTGGCTGCAGGAAGGTGCCGCCCGGCCCGCAGGCGAGTGGGCGCCTCTGACCAGAGTCAGGGAAGGACTCAGAGACCCGCACGTTCCTCTCGGCCCGACAACACCGGGAGTCACCACAAACCGACCGTGTGACAGCCGGTCTCTAAAGGGCTGACTCTCGCAGCGCCGAGTGGTGGGCCCGGCTCCTCAGAGGGTTGGGCCTGGAGCCGAGGGCCCAGCGGCTGCGCCGGTGCCAAACGGAACACGTGCCACGGGAACTTACGCACCCGTCCCAGCACCGTCACCCATCGCAGCCCAACGCTGGGACCACCCGAACCATAACTGACAAACGGGTAAAATGTGACACAGCCGCACAACGAAACGTCATTCAGCCACAAAAAGGGACCAAGTGCTGGCACCGCTACATGCACAAACCCCGAGAAACGCTAAGGTAAAGAAGCCCGGACAAAACACCACACACGGCCTGATCCCTTTCTATGAAGTTTCCAGAATAAGCCAATCTATAAAGACAGAGACTAGCCTGGTGACTGCCCACAGGGGGGGCGGGGGAGGGGGGGCG
>NW_005354228.1:794040-795544 GCF_000412655.1 Myotis brandtii | reverse complement strand
CGGGGGAGGGGGGGCGGGGGGGCTGGGGATGCGCAGCTGCGTCCCGGTGGCGGCAATGTTCCCACATGAACCGTGTGACGGCACATCTCTGTGGATAAACTGAAACCCCTAAGTGTGTGCTTTAAGGGTGAGCTCTCCCCCCAGGAGCTCGCTCATGCCGTCCCCCCTCCCCCACAGGCGCGCACGTCCTAAACCCCAACACCCCACAGGACTCGCCCCAGGAGCAGCGGGCGGCAGCTCGTCCAGCTCACCCCTGAGCCTGTCCCCAAGGCCCCCTTTCCTCTGGCTTCCCAGTGAGCCGAGCAGCCCCGCCTGGGCCTCCTGTGCTTCTTAGGCCCTTCCCTGCCTCACTGACCGGAGTGTGTTTTTGCTGCGGCGGTAAGCTCTTGCTTGCTCTTCTAAAATAAATAAGTAAATGGTAAAAGGGTGCTTGTGCGGTATCTGCGTTCTCACTCAGCAACGCTGAGTGGTGTGACCTCAGGCCTAAGCCAGGCAGCAGCACCCGCACGGATGGAAACCAGCCAAGTAGCCAACCGCACTGACTGCCCACCGACCACGCCGCAGGGGCACTGGCACGGCACGGCCTGGCACAGCAGGGAAGGCGCTGGATCAGCCTTCCTCGCACTTGCCATCCTGGGAACAGGCGGGCTCCTCAGAAGCTGGAGCAAGAGCCATCAGGTGTGCCGCTGAGTGAAGTTAACATGGACAGTCACGCCTGACAACACGGCAGAGAGTGCTGGTGACATGCACACACTTCAAAATTCAGGGGACCCCAAAAAGCAAGGGGTGGGCAGTGCTCTTATTTCCCCACAAACCCAGAACTAGAGCTCTCCATCTTAGATTAGGTGAAGAGGGACCAAAGCAGGTCTCCCTCTCTCTCCGGAGCCTCCCGGGGCGTGGGGAAGGACTGCCGGCTCACCTGTGGAAGGGGTGGTGGTGCTGGGATTGACGGAGGGAGAAAAGTGCAGCCAGGCGGGCACAGGCGGGCTTTCCCGTTGGGCCTGTGCGGTGTCGCTTCGGTGCTGGCCAGAGCCTGGCTCCACACCCGCCCTCTGGGGTAGCTCAGTCCCCTGCAGCCAGTTTGCCTCGTCAAAAAACACAGGAAGCCCTGGCTGGTGTGGCTCAGTGGACAGAGCGTCGCCTGCGGACTGAAGGGTCTTGGGTTTGATTCCCAGTCAGGGCACATGCCTGGGTTGTGGGCTCCATCCCCAGTGGGGGGCGTGCAGGAGGCAGCCAATCAATGATTCTCTCTCATCGTGAATGTTTCTATCTCTCCCTTCCTCTCTGAAATAAATAAAAACATATTTTAAAAATTAAAAGTAAAGACTATACGTTCAGGGATCATTTCCAGTCAGTGAAAGAAAAACACCACATGATCTCACTCATTTATGGATAATAAAGACCATTATAACCTGATGAACAAAAATAGATACAGAGGCAGAGCAGCATTGAACAGACTGTCAAACTACAGTGGGAAGCCTGGGGAGGGTGGGGGGCAGGAAGA
>NW_005354228.1:792341-792840 GCF_000412655.1 Myotis brandtii | reverse complement strand
GAAGGTCAAATGGAAATAAAAGGAGACATATGTACAACTATTTGTAATACTTTAAACAATAAAAAAAATTGCTGAAAAAAATCAACAGAATAATATGCTCTGATAAGGAAATACTCATTTCTGTGCATCCTAGATTGCCATTTTATACATTAAAAATATATTAAAAACAAAAAAAGTAAATAAATAAACACACAAAGATTTCCACAGTCTCTCATTGGGCGCCTGCCAGACACAAGCAGGAAGGCGAGGTGAGCTTTCCTAAAAGCCACGTCTGCGCACGGAACCCGCCTTTCCCACGCGTGCGCTGCTGCAGGGAGCGGAGGGCGGGGCTGCGGGAGGTGAAAACCCGCCCCAGAGCCTGAGGGACCAGACCTCAGCAACACTGGGCGGCACCACGCGGTCACCCACAGGCTCTCCTCCTCCTCCGTCCTTGCGTGCCATCCGCCCAGAGAACCAGGGCCCGGGCACGCGGCGCAGGTGGGAGGCTGCCCTGTGAGGC
>NW_005354228.1:790749-792097 GCF_000412655.1 Myotis brandtii | reverse complement strand
GGCCCGGGGGCCGAGAGGCTGAGGATGGTCTGAGACGCCAGGGGAGCTGCTGGGCCGGGCAGCTGGGAGAGGAGCTTACTTAGGTGCGGCAGGAAGAGCTTGCAACACCAGAAACGGTTTCCCGACTGCCCCGCGGGACTGATTCCCTCCAGCATGCTCACCACCCAAACAGGTTTGAATGAAGATACTTAATTTCCACTTAGTGACGCCCACCACTCTCCCATCCCCCCAGACCCTAGCTGGTTGCACGTCCTCACTCCATCATTCACAACGTCAGACTTGATCTTTTCTGTTTGAAAAGTTCAAAACCAATCCATTGCTTCCCTCCTCCTTCCATGTTCTTCTCTCCAGGAGTCGCCTGCTTTCTGGGTTCTCGGTGACCACACCTGGGAGTCCTTGCCAGGCCCGCGTGGTGCCCGTCCTGCTTGCCTGCCTGAGAGCTCCCCCCGCCTCCATGCAGGCACAGCCTGGCTGTGCTGTGCCCACCGGGTCCCAGGCAGCACACACAGCAGTGGTGCCACTCCACAGTCGCCAGGTGCATGACCCCGGAGGCGCTGTTCCAGAGCCGCTATCTGGGAAGGGAAGTGAGAACATCAACAAAGAGCTGCGGACGGCCGCCAGCCCACTGACCAGGCCTTGCACGAAGGCTGTTTCCCTAAACTTTGAAAGCCTGGTCTCTCGGCAGGAAGCCAAGTCCACTGAGTCACTACCTGTTTGTGTCCGCAGGCGTCTCCAGGACAGAGCCACAGGGAGAGCTGGGGGATGGAGGGCGGCGCAGGCCTTCGCTTTCGGAGAAGGTCGAAGTGCAGGGAGCGGCCACACAGGCCCACGCCCCATCCCGCCGTCATCGCCGGGCCGCCCTGGGAGCGCCATCGCCAGCCACCCCAGGGCCCCTTTTGTCCTCACCGCTCTCCCCCACTTCCTTTCTTTCTTCTTTAAAATTGTTTCCAATTCTTTATTACACATCGTGGTCGCACAACTTGAGGCTACACTGAACATTTTCTAGATCCGCACCTGCGCGTGACCATGAAACTACCTGGAGTCAGTAAAGTCGACACGCCCAGCAGGCGCTGAGGAGAAGACATCGCCTCGCAGAGCCCCGCAGTGAGGACGGCCGCACACGGCGCAGGTGTCACGGGCCGTCTTACCACGGCCGTGGCAGTGAGACCCGGTGCGGACAGCACTGCGGGGCCTTCGCTTGCTCCTCAGTGAGGTCAGCTGCCAGACCGGCCGACGTGCAGGGGAAGCACTGGCACCAGCGCCGCGGGGACGGGACCCCACTGGGTGTTCTCTCCAGGGAGGACTCGGGCCTCGCCCTGCCCGCAGGTCACCCGTTGGCACCTTGGCA
>NW_005354228.1:787727-790706 GCF_000412655.1 Myotis brandtii | reverse complement strand
GGCACCGGGAGGGGAGCACACGCAGCGCCCAGGCCACGCCTCCCCTGCGGGCCCACAGCCTGCCTGCCTCCCTGCCCGGTGGCTTGCTGGGCTGCGGTGGGTGTCTTTTCTATGAGGCAGCGTGAGCTTGGAGGGCGGGCCTGTGTGCATGCTTTTTCTCTTAAAAAAAAAAGAAAACTAAAAAAAAGGAAGTAGATAGTGCTGACATATAGCTCATGGGTAGGCTGCCGGGGAGCAGGTCCCCACGCTACCTCTTGCAGCACAAGGGGGCTCAGTCGAGCGGGACTTTCGGGTTGGGATGGGGCCCAGCAAGGAGCCGGGTCGGTGTTCCAGAGGAAGAGCCACGGAAATGCCTTCATTTGAGCCCATTCCTACACCTGCTGATTTGAGACGTGGAGCTTCTTTAAGATGACAAATACCTCAAGCTCCCTGACGAATATCAATTTGGGGCAACGATTCAGAGCGTGGAGACACTTAGTAAGCACATTTCTAATAAGTTGGTGTGAACGTAACCCAGCTGTCCTGAAAACGTTTTCTACAAAGTAATGTAATATGAAAATATAAATTTTCTTAATGCTCATTAATAAAGCCCAATGCTGAATAGAATTCTAGCTTGAGGCTACCGTATTACATTTTCTGGAAGTATATTTTTACGAAAATCAATTTTGAAGTAACATCTGAAAAAAGGAATTGAACCCAGAAATCAAAGTCTATGGCATAAAGGAGATGAATAATAATCGCTACCAATGACTGCATCTCTGTCATGATTAACAACACAGCAGTGGGTTCTGCTAGGAGGGGAAGTTAAGGCTCGTACAGCTCAGGCCAGGCAGGCGGGGCAACGTGGCGGCTGGCAGCTGGTCCCGGAGGGCCTGGCCGGGGCTCACCTCTTGGTGATCTGGCTCGGCTCCTGCAGGGGGGGGTCCAGGTCAAAGCCCTCGTTGTCCAGCAGCCTGCGCAGCGTCACGTCGGCCAGCTGCTCCATGACCTGCAGCGCCCCCTCCAGGTCCAGGAACATGGAGAAGTCCCGCTCCTTGCTGGGCGTGCTGACGCGGATGGTGGCCGTCAGGAAGGCGTTGGACGTTTTTTCTAACTTCTGGATGTCAACCCACGGGATGACAAGTTTAACTAGAAGAAAAAAGAGCAAAACAGATTTTACCCCAAAACACACTCTGACACTGAGCTACAAATGCCTCTGAGCCAGCAGGAAAGGGCCAGCCTGGAACACCGCAGCGGCTGCCAGGACCGCTTGTGCCGGGTGGTGCGCGTTGGGTGTAAGGGGAACTTCCCAAGTTGCTGCCACGCATACGTGCGAGGAACACGTTCTGAAACAGCAGTGAGCACTCTCTCAAGCATATTTCAACTTCAGTTTTTGCAAAAGTTGCAGAAATTTTTCAAACCACATAAATGCTGGTTTCAAGCCATTGCATGAGCTATAGCAGGGGTAGGCAACCTTTTTGTGAGTGCGTGCCAAAACCAGCAAAATCTCTGACTCAAAATTCTTCTGGGTACCAACCCTAATTTTTTGAGAACATGTTACGCCTACTTGATATCTCTTAAGGTGTACGTATGTGAAGAACCTTGAAGAAATGATAAAATTCATTCGAGCGACAAAAACACAGTATATGATGATGAAAAATACATTTATTTTTTAATGTATACATGTTATGTAAAATTATTTATTTATCTAAGATGCACCTACACTGAATTTATCTGAAAAATAAAAAAGTCGATATTAAGAAAAAAATTGTAAATGGAAGATTATAAGAGAGGGTTTCTCGTGCCAGCAAAAGTTACTGGCGTGCCATGTTTGGCACGGGTGCCAGGGGTTGCCCATCCCTGAGCTATGGGAAAGCACACAGGGGTTCTTAGTGAGCTCGGCGAGGGGAATGGGCTGAGCTCCGACTGTGCCAACGACAGTGTGACAGCCTTTGAAGACAGGGCACAGCCGTGTCCACGGAGCCTTACACAGCGATGCAGAGCTCAGTCCACTTCAGAGCAAGTGTCCATCTCGGAAGTGTGTCTGCGTGGAGCCAGGCGAGCGTGCTGCAGAGCACGGGGGACACACAGGTCACAACTGAAAGTAACAAATGTCACCAAATATGGGCAACCCTTTATTTCCTCCAAATTTTATCATCTTAACAAACTTAGGTTTAGTGACCATGACTGGCCAGTGTTGGAAAATAACTCATTTTCCTTTTCAAATAAAGAGGGGGATTAAGTGTTTTCCTTTCTACCAGTTCTTTCCTTTTACTTTGCAATAATGCCTTCCATGCATTAATAATTTTAAAAGGCCACATTTCCACATTAGGCTAGAGCAGCGAATTCAACCTTTTCATCTCATGGCACACAAACTAATTACCAAAATTCAGTGGCATACCCAATATAGGATAATTTTTGCTGATCTGACCAAAAAACTAGGTATAATTCTGATTCATTCACACTGAGCAGCTATTGTGTTGGCTGTTTTCATTTTATTTTTTTAGAATCTAAGGGAGCAGAGGGCAGTGCCCCGACTAAATGGCTGGGTAGTGCATGTTTCAGAAATGCTTGCAGCCACGGTGGAGAATCGCTGGGGAGTAGGGCTCTTCAGCTACTTCTTTCCAGTTGCTTTCACATAAGGTCCTTCCCTCCCTCTCTCTCCCTCCCTCTCCCTCCCCAGCCGATCCCTGGTTCTCTCTCATCATGGATGTTTCTCTCCCTCCCTCTCCCTCCCTCTCTCTCCATCTACACCATCAACCCCCCTCACTGGCTGCTGCTTGTGAAAAGCCCTGCCCTGCAGGAGCTCATTCAACAGGGAAACGGAGGTGCAAGCAGATAAGGCACCAGGCACTTGGCAGGACCGGCACATAATCGCAGACGGGGTTCCAGTGACCAGGGGCCAGGGAAGGTCCCTGGAGGCGGTTAAGTCGGAACTGAATCTTGAAGGATGAGCTGAGTTTCCACACAGACGTGAGAGCGGGAAGCAGGTCAGAACAC
>NW_005354228.1:787120-787576 GCF_000412655.1 Myotis brandtii | reverse complement strand
TTTTCTCTGCTGGGCTGTCGGGGGTTTTTGTTTGGGGATATTTTAACATCACTCGCTGGCCACACACAATTATCAACTTAAACATTAGCCGCTCTATTTGGTCGAACATTTAATTAACTCACCCCAGCACCTTGGCAGGGCCGGCGCACATGAATTCTCAGGCCTCACATGGCCCCTCGGCCGGACCCCAGCCTGGACCAGAGCATCAGCACGGAGGCTGCAGTGCGGGGCGCCCTCCCGCCCTCGGGTTCAATTTGAAGCATAAACCAAACGCAGGAATAAAAAGGAAGCATTTGCGGGTGCAGTTATGTATACACACAACATCATACCACCTGCATGGCACATGGAGCAATATTTTGTCCCAAAAGAAGTTTCAATGAGAATAACTTTTTAAAATTCAATATACAACTGACGTTTGTGGCGCCGTGGGCTCCAGGCCCTGGAGGAGACATGAGC
>NW_005354228.1:783069-783902 GCF_000412655.1 Myotis brandtii | reverse complement strand
CGACCTGCAGACCTCAGGGCCGAGCTTCTGAATGGCCCGGGGCTGCGGGCAGCAGCGTGTTCGCCTCCGTGAGCACCACGGGGCCGGCGGGGACAGCTGCGTGCAAAGCAAAGCCCCTCCGAGGCTCCGTGAGCTGAGCCCCAAGGCAGGAGAGCACACGGTGCTCCCAAAGTCGAATCCCTTCCTGGTGACATCATTAAGTAGTAAATGTCATTAAATATTTTTCGCAGAAGTTATTTGAAAATTAATCAAATCTCACTGTTATCATCTCAACTACTGACTGAAGTGTGCTGTGTCGGACTCCTCGTTAATGACTCATTGGGGACCAGCGCCCCGGCCTGGCACTTACGCTCCTTGCCCAGGAAGCAGGAGTAGAAGCAGAGGTGGTGGGCGCTGAGGTAGAGCCAGCCCTGGCGGGGCACCCGGCCCTTCCAGCAGCAGCACGAGTAGTAGGTGACCAGCTTCTCTGCCTCCGGGAGCTGGAACCTGGACTCAAACTTGACCAAGGCCTCTCGGAACTTCTCGGGCTCCTCCTCCTGCGCGGCCAGCCGGCTGCTGGTCTCCTCAGCGATCAGGGCCTGGCACAGAGACAACAGCCCTTTCAGGGCGAAGGGGGGCCGGCGGGAGGAGCCCTCCTGCTCAGCCACACGCACCAGGACGGAGAGGCGCTCACCAGACTGTCCCCCAGAAACACAGCCACGCGGAGGCCCGGCTGGCGGACAACTAAGCCCAGGGGTTCCCTGGCCACCCACCAGCCAGGAGGCTCCGCAAACCACTGACTGTGAGGCCCCAGCTCCCTACGGAAACGACAGCTTTACCCCAGGTCCCCAGAC
>NW_005354228.1:771916-782620 GCF_000412655.1 Myotis brandtii | reverse complement strand
ACCTGCCCCTCCCAGACACCCGCCCCTCCCCAGACACCCGCCCCTCCCACAGACAGGCTGTGAGGACTCAGTGGTTGGCATGTGAGTTCCGTGCAGCAACACCAAAGAACCACCCAAGCTGGAGTTACCTTTAAAAAAAACAAAAAATGAACAAATCGTCTTCCTCATTACGCTCCACAATGTTGCTGTACAGCCAACAATGGCCTGCCTGGCTGGTCTGGCTCCTTGGATAGAGCGTCAGCCCATGGACTACGGGTCCTGAGTTTAATCCTGGTCAAGAGCACAAACTTCATTGATGGCTCGATCCCCGGCCGCGGCAGGAGGCAGCCCATCGATGTGTCTCTCTCTCATTGATGTTTCTCTCTCTCTCTCCCTCTCTCTCTAAGAAAAATAATCAATGGAAAAATAAAGCTAATGACTGCCTATCTGTGATACCTGGCACGTTTCATAGGTATTCTATAGTCCTCCAAAGTAGAAAAGGAGCGTAATGGTTGGGGTTTCTGTGGCTCCAAATACCGCCAGAGCAGTCGGAAACACTCAGACTGCCCAGCGAGACAGAGCGGAGGCGTGCACACTGAGACGCCCTCACCTCCCACGGGTTCCCACCGGGATTTCCTGCCGACAGCCTGCCGCCCTCAGCGCCGGCTCCTTCTCCTCTGCCCATCCCCTCTCTACAAACATGCTGCCCTCTGTTAAGATGCTAACAAGCCCCAAGCTCTAGCCATCCCCGAGTTTCTCCCATGTGCTGGCGTGACGCACGTTAATAAAATTTGCTTTTCTCTTGTTACTCTGACTTTTGTCAGTTGAATTTCTGGGGCCACAGCCTCAGAACCTAGATGGGCAGAGGACATTTCTCCTCCCTCAGAAACTCTCCTAAAGCCACAGGTCCAAAGCAAACCCCCCTCCAGCACTCAAGCAAAAAACCACCGCAACCCACGTCAGACCAAGAAAAGGGGAAAGCGTGAAAAATAACCGGGAAACGGGCATTTCTGTAGCTAAGCCTCATTGCACCCTGGCCCAGGGACCCAAGTACAGGCCACCAGGCCAAGCTGAGGTGCAGCCACAGCCAGGCACGCCCACCACAGCCCCTCACCTGCTCACCCGAAGGCCGGAGGCAAAGCCAAGAGGCCACCAGCCAACACAGCCACCTCCTGGCCGGATTCAAGAGACCTATGTTTCCTAACTGACCCCACAAGTACCCCCAGCCCCCAAAGGAAAAGAACGCTTCTCTACTGCCCCTTTAAAATCACAATTTCACTTGACACCCTTCACTAACGCTGAGCGCTTAGTGTATAGGAAAGGGAGACTTTTGAAGAGAAAAACAACCCAGCAAAATCAATGGTCTGGAATGTTTTACCCTAAAGGAGGAAAACTTACTACTGCTACTGTGTAGCTGTTTCATAAGAGTGGCATTTTGGCCCTAGCTGGTTTTGCTCAGTGGATAGAGCGCCGACCTGCGGACTGAAGGGTCCTGGGTTTGATTCTGGTCAAGGGCCCATGCCCGGTTTGTGGGCTCGATCCCCAGTAGGGAGCGTGCAGGAGGCAGCCGATCAATGGTTCTTTCTCATCACTGATGTTTCTATCTCCCTCTCCCTTCCTCTATGAAATCAATAAAAATATATATTTTTTAAAAAGAGTAAAATTTTGAATAAGAAACCATTTCTCTGCCTGGTCAGGTTATTAAAACAATGGCTACCGGCCATGTTACTGTGAGAGCAGTGATGTGAGGGGTGATTCACAGGCCACAGCGACAGAAACTCTCCGAAAGCCAGGTACTGCCCCATCCGGCTCTCTTGCCATCTCAAAACTTAATTGGCTTTGCATCCATTCAATGCGTGTATTTTCAGAATAAGATCCACTTTTAGAAGGAGGAAAGTGTGACGCCCAACAAAATAGTCACAAGATGTTGCAACTGCAAAAAAGTTGAGAATAATTAATTTTAAAAGTCAAATAACATTGTTGTTCTGCAAAAACAAATATTACTTTTTTTTCCCTAAGACAAAAAAAATGGCCTGCACTTCTGTACAGGACAACAAAAACTTGGGCCTGAGGATGAGGCCTTTTTCACATTTTTAGGTGTATTTTGCCAAACTGAACAGGTGACAAGAGGAACTCATTGCCTTTATGTGTTAGGCCAGGAGTTCAGTCACAGCGGAGAAAACGCAGAATAAGTTAAAAATGCTTGTGTTCAAACTGTCACAAGGAAGCAACGAGGAAGCTGGGAGGGGGGTGTCAGCACGGGGCACCCACCTTCACCTTCCCTTTGACGAAGCTGGCGATGTCCTCCTTGCTGTCGAAGACGGACAGGGTGTGCAGCAGGTTCTGCTCCAGCCAGTCCCAGTGCTGCTCCACCTCCTCCAGCGTCGCCCCTAGTGCAGCAGGAAAGACACGGGATTGAGAGACAAGAGCAAGTCCCAGAACGAGGATTCGTTTCCCAAATGACACGAATCTGTTTATGGAATTTTCCATCCGGGGCTCTCACATCCCGGACCAGCTGCCAGCTGCCCAGGACGCGCCCCCACCGGAGCCGGTCTCCCCGCACGGGGACTTCGACACCTGTCCCGGCCACACCAGCCGGGTGACCCTGGGGCATGCTCTCTGGACGTCCTGCCTCCCTCATATGTGGCATTCCTACGGCCTCCACACAAATGACAAAAATATCCGAGATTATGGCGCTATTCCAGGGTTATAGCCCACGCAGCAGCGCGAATCTCACGCTCACAGTTTCCCTGTAAGAATGAGGCCTCAAGAGCGGCCTCGGCCCGGCCGAGGGGAGCGCCTCCGAGAGGCATTGCCACTTGCAGCAGGCCTGGCTGCACATGACTTCCAGGCTTACAGCATATCCCTCAAAATATATAAAGAAGAGGCTTCAGCCCTGGCCGGCGGCTCAGGAGTTAGAGCAGCGGTTCTCAACCTGTGGGTCGCGACCCCTTTGGCGGTCGAACGACCCTTTCACAGGGGTCGCCTAAGACCATCCTGCATATCAGATATTTACATGACGATTCATAACAGTAGCAACATTACAGTTATGAAGTAGCAACGAAAATAATTTTATGGTTGGGTCACAACATGAGGAACTGTATTTAAAGGGCCAGAAGGTTGAGAACCACTGAGTTAGAGCATTCCCAGTCAAGGGCACATACCTGGGTGCTGGTTCACTCCCTGCTCTGAGTGGGGGCACATGTGGGAGGCAACCAGTCAATGTTTCCCCCTCACCCCTTCTATTTTCTTTCTAAAAAGCAATGGAAAAAAATATCCTCAGGTGAGGATTAACAACAAAGAGGCTTCATAATACATGTTAAAAGAAAAACATTGAAGTGTGTTAGTAAGTTAATTTCTTTCAAAGGCAGCAACAACAACAAAACCATGCTATTTTTGAGGCATTAAGCAAGGCTGTTACCAAAAATCTTAGCTGTGTTAGCTGTGTCGGCTGTGTTAGTTGTGTTGGCTGTGTTAGCTGTGTTGGCTGTGTTGGCTGTGTGAGTGTGTCAGCTATATTAGCTGTGTCGGCTGTGTTAGTTGTGTCAGCTGTGTTAGCTGTGTCGGCTGTGTCAGTTGTGTCAGCTGTGTGAGCGTGTCAGCTGTGTTAGCTGTGTCGGCTGTGTTACCTGTGTTGGCTGTGAGAGTGTGTCAGCTGTATTAGCTGTGTCAGTTGTGTCAGCTGTGTGAGCTTGTCAGCTGTGTTAGCTGTGTTGGCTGTGTTAGTGTTGGCTGTGTGTGTTGGCTGTGTTAGTAGTGTTGGCTGTGTCAGCTGTGTCGGCTGTGTGAGCGTGTCAGCCGTGTTAGCTGTGTTGGCTATGTGTGTTGGCTGTGTTAGTTGTGTTGGCTGTGTCAGCTGTGTTGGCGTGTCAGCCGTGTTAGTTGTGTCAGCTGTATTGGCTGTGTTGGCTGTGTGAACGTGTCAGCCGTGTTAGCTGTGTTGGCTGTGTGAGCGTGTCAGCCATGTTGGCTGTATTGGTTCAATGTTAGAAATGAACCAACAAAGTGTCCCCATGGCTGACATCAGGCCCAGCTACACAGGGTAATGACCACCCTGCCCTGGCGCTGACCATTGAGGAGACCATGACCCTGAAAGGACACACCTGGAAAGCTGCTGACTGTGTGAGCGTGTCAGCTGTGTTAGCTGTGTCAGCCGTGCTAGCTGTGTTAGTTGTCTGTATTCCCTCTCAGGGAGCATCCTCGTCCTCGCCACTGGGCAGTGGGCACCTGGGCTGTGCCCGCAGCCAGTGAAGGCTGGCACGGAGCAGAGGCTCAGTGAAGTCCTGGGTGTGAAGAAGCTGGTGCTGGACAGCGGGCACCTGGTCCACTCTCAGCTGCGTGGGCTGCTTGAGGGCACACCAGGCAGAGGTCTGACAGCAGCTGCTGCTCACAGCTGAGTCCTGGAGCCTCAGACGTGGTGGCAGGTTGGTTCCGGGGAGGACCTTCCCGGCTCGCAGACGGCTGCTGCCTCACTGCCCACACCTGGCCGGGGCAGAGGGGCCTGGAGTCACCCTGCCTATGACCTCCTCTCACCCTAATGCCTCCCACAGTTCCCAGCTCCCAGGACCACCACAGGGGACAGGGCTTCAACGTGTGAATTCTTTGAGGGTCACAATTCAGTCCCTAACGACCGGTGACCCTACTCAGCTACCCAGCACCCACCACCCTGTCTGGCTCTGAAAGGACAAGAAACTCAGGAAGCAGCCATTGGGGTTGTGGTCGCAGTGGATGGGCGTGAGCAGAGCCAGGACAATGGGCAGGTCAAGGTGCCTGGCGACAGGCAATCAATTGTAGGGACCTCCCTCCTCCCTCCTCCCTCCGTGACCTCCCTCCCCAGCAGGTCGCTAGTCCTGAGGTTTGGACCCCTGACCTTTCCTCCCCAGAGGTAACATCTAGGCCTCAGTTGTAGTTCAGCTCCAGGCCCAGAAGAGCAGCAAAACCAGACAAGTGTCCCCACAGCTATCTGGGCCCAGCTGCGCTGGGTAATGACCCCCCTGCCCTGGCGCTGACCATTGAGGAGACCATGGCTGTAACCCTCTGGCTCCTCGTCCCTCCCATCGAGGAGGCCCTGTGGTGTCCGGAAACCGGGGCTCTCCAGACCCCCCATTCCTCTCCTAAAGGGAAAGAACATTTTGACACAAAATCAAACCAAACCATTCTGGCCTCCACTGCATGAACCCATGAAGCTTCCAAATGCTGCCTGTCTGGCCCCGGCCCCAGGCTCCCAGGCTCCCAGGCTCCCAGGCTCAGGACGGATGGGGCGCGCAGGGCCTGCTGCCCGCCGCCCGCCTGCACCTCCTTGCTGGGTCAGTGTCCTCACACAGCAACCGCAGCGCCAGTCACAGACACAACAGACACCCGACGCCTGGCAGGTCGGCCACGGCGTCTGCAGCAGGCAAAGCACGCCATGACCTGGTCCAGAGCCTCTGGGCTGGGCTGGGCCGACAGACCTGCCCGGGCCTCGCTCTCTCCTCGCTTCCAGGGCCTCTTTCTGGATCTGCATCCTTCATCATCTGTGATAACACAGCCCTCGGCTCAGGAGCCTTGTAAAGCGAGCAGTCAGTGGGAAGAGGAGAGCGCACTGGCCCACAGTGATCTGCTCCATGCTTCACGCACTTCCTGTTCCACAACGAAGAGCCGAAGGGTCAGGAAGGAAGGAGAGGGCGAGGACTCCCCGGTGGCCCTTCTATTCCAGCTGTCCCATCGATGCGCGATGCGCCTGAGAGAGGAGACGGAGGCCGATACGTCTCCACGGTCACGTATGAATGAAAGGTCACCCGCTCAACCTTGAAGGGTCCTGCAGCCCCCGATAAGCTGGGTCTCATCGCTAGGGAGCATCTGCAGAGGCCACGGGGCCAGCACTGCCGACGGCCTGACTCGAGCGCACGCGGCCTTGTGCTTGCCGGCCGAGCCCCTCAGCCACGTTCCTGGACAGGAAGCAGGTTCCTTCATCTCAGCTGATAACCAGACACCATGACCACATCACAGTACGTCATACGAATGAAGACAGCCATCAAAAAATTAAACCATTATTCTTTAAAAAATTCTTCTACGGCCCTGGCCGGTGGCTCATTCAATGCCATGGGAATGTACCCAGTTATTAATAACTGTAAAGGAGCAAAGGGAAGGCCAATTGCAGGCCTGCCCAGGCAAGGCTGGGAGACACAGGGAAGGCACCTGTCGGTCAGTCACACCTGGGAACAGGTCACTGGCCAGAGCAGGGGTGGCCACTGCAAGGGCGGGAGGACTGCGATACGCCACCTCCTAAACGAAGGAGCTCCCTCGCTGTGCTCCCGGGACTCTGGTAGCAGGGGGTGCACGCCCTGGACTCCCTCACCTGCCACGTGCCCACGGCCGTGTGGACCTACGCCGGGCCGATGGACTGCAGCTCGCCTGATGCCGACTGGCCCCGCTGCACATGGAGCAGAAACTGGACTCTGGCTTTGCTCCCAGCTCTGCCGACTCCCAGCTGCACCGCTTGCAGGACTGGGATGAAGGGAGGTGGGGCTGAGGGAACCCGGATATAATCCCACACAAATAACATTCACTCGCCTTCCCAGGGGGCCTCTGGGAATGCTTATTCCAGCAGCTCCCCAGGAGCCTCCCACCAGCAGCAGAGGAGACCACCCACGCATTTCTCGGATCACAAGTTGTTTGGAGCATCATCCCGTACCCCAGAAAGGTTGTGGGTTCAATTCCCAGTCAGAGCACATACCTAGGTGACCAGTTCAATCCCCGGTCAGGAGCGTATGGGAGGCAGCCGATGGATGTTTCTCACTCACATCCATGTGTTTTTCTCTCTCTCTATCTCTCCCTCCTCCCTCTAAAGTCAATAAAAACACATCTTCGGGTGAGGACTAAAAGAACAACTTCTTCTACCTGCTGGGGAAGAGCTTATGACAGGAAAAGAGAATTCTAAACGACACCTTGAGAAAGAGAATAACTGCACCCAGAGGCCACCACTGAGCACAGCGTGACGATCCCCCGCCACCTGGGCCTGAGGTGACGCACCGGACGCCTCCCCAGCAAGGACGGCGTGTGAGGAAACTTTTCCACTGCGCTGTCTTCCATTTCCTACCAAAGCTGCCAAAGGGCAGGGAAATGTTCCAAACTATCATTTCCTCTGCAGGGAAGTCTCATGATTGGCTTCAAAAATGCCATAAATCAGGGACGGAGCCTTTCCGCGTGTGTGACGCTGGGAGCTGTTCTCCAACTACGCAAAGTGGCCCCTCAGAAACCAGCTTTTAGAACATGACACAGAGGAGAAAGCAGGTGCACACACTCACGAGGGTGACCCTGCCCTGTGAACTACACCTTGGAGTTCTGCGCACATGATGCACCTGTTTGTGGGTCGTGGTCAAAGCCAAGTCATGGGCAACGTGGTGGGAAATGGGAGAGAGAAGAGAAGAAAGTGAGAATTTGTCATGCACTGAAGAGGCAGAATGAGAAAAAGGCTACAAATGAACTCAACACAACGGCAGCTCTCCCCAAGCTCGACTTCCAAGACCAGGATGCTGCTGCGGGCCTGCCCCCGCCCCACCTCCCCGGGAGGCCTAGGCCCGCCTGTCACGCTGCAGCAGGCCTGTGGGTGGTGAGCAGGTTCTCTGGGTCACAGGGCGGAGCCCTGGCCCAGGAGGACTGGTGTCCTCATAAGGAGTGGCGCACACACCAGGAGTGCGGAGGGCACAGCCAGAGCTGGCTGCCCGGCCGGGCGAGGCCTCCACAGACACCCGCCCGCCCGCACCTGGGTCGCGTCCAGCCCCTGGGCTGTGAGGAAGCGGTTGCTGCTGCCGCCAGGTCTGTGGTGTTTCGTTTAGAGGCTACAGCTCTCTAAAACCAGCACTCACAGGAGCGCCTGGCTGAGAACACAAGTCCAAATATTGAATTACACTTTGTTTTATTAAGACCCCTAATTTTGCAGAAAAAGAAAGTTCAGTGGATCTTAAACATTACCCATGCGGGAAGTAAAAAATCAGATTTATAAATCCCTAGGCAAAACTAAAATACAGTATGAGAAACCTCAACTAAGACCACAGAACAAACAACACTGGTAATTTCTAAATAAATGACTCACAAAACCATGCTCACAGGAAGAGCAGCCAGAGGTGCAGACAAGGCCTCCTGGGCCTGTGCAGCACGCGCCGCCGGTGAGGTGCCCACCTGCTCTTTAGCAAGAGCATCTCCAAGTTCTCGAGCATTCCCACTCAGCCTGGAGAACACCAAGGCAGACGAGCCCTGAAGGCCTGGTTTTTCTGGTTCCGTCTGTAATACACTATGGAGACTGGGGGCGGGGCGAGGGGGAGCGCGAGGGGAGACAACATCTGAGTTGCTTAGAAACTCACACACAATATTTATTTTCTTTGCTTTTCCCAGAGGTACTTTCAGGAAATAAAACAAGCGTCGTATTGACTACACCAACAGCTTCTGCACAAACATAGCCATAAATAACTTGATCCAAGCTTCACTTTCAAAAAGCAAGTCTCTGCATAATAAATGTCCAATTGAATGGAACACCTTCTCCGGCCACTGAGACCCTGGTTCACAATCAAATGGGCATCGCGTGCACCTCGCTCAGGTCTGCTCCACACACCAACAGCCCACTGTCTAATGCCTGGACTAGAAGCTACACACACAAAGCGGTGAATTAAAGATGTACTAGCCCTGCTGGTGTGGCTCAGTGGGTAGAGCGCCAGCCTGTGGGCTGAAGGATCCAGGTTCGATTCCAGTCAAGGGCATGGACCTCGGTTGCAGGCTTGATCCCCAGCCCTGGTCGGGGCTTGTGTGGGAGGCAACCAATCAATGTGTCTCTCTCACATCAATGTTTCTCTCTCTCTGCCTTTCCCCCTCCCTTCCACTCTCTCTCTCTAAAAAAAAAAAATCAATTGGAAAATATCTTCGGGTGAGGATTAACAAAATTAACTAATTAATTATAAAATATACCATGCTTTCTAAAAAAAAACAAAAATTAAAGTGTAAGTAACTGTCAAGGCACTGTCATTCCTAAATGCCACTCACCCCTCACACAGTTACCAGAGGCAGTTACAACAGGGAGAGGGTGGGACCAGGGCCCCACTTGCCTAAAGGAAACGTGTGCGTCTGAGCAGCATCCTCACAGGACCTGGCAGGGCAGGGAGGGTCACACCCTCGACTTCCAGGGCTTTTGCCGTGTACATGTCACACTGGATGGGTTAAGAAAGTAAATTTTAAACCTTTCTTTTTACATAATTTCCTTGCCGTTTTGCCTTCAAATTAAAATGAGTCTTCCAAGTATTTACAATAAGTGAAAAACAAATAAACTCAACCTCCTTAATACTGAAAGTGCAATCGATTTTCCATTTCTAATTGAAAGTCACTTAAATGTCCTTGTCTTGGTGCCATTAGCAACACTTCTCAGAATAGAAGCAGGGAGAGGAGCAAAGATGCAGAGATCGGTTTTCCTCACAGAAGAAACACCGATCAATAGAAACAGAACCAGAAATAACACAGATAAATACCAATAGGCAAGGCCATAAAACAGCCACTATAAATACACTCCAATGTTCAAAAAGCAGAGGTCAGCTTAAGCACGGCGAGAGGCTGAACGGGAGGTAAACAAAAAGACGCAGAGCTAACGTGCAGGGGTAAAATCAATGTCTGAAATCAGAAATATACTGGATGGGATTAAAGGTAAATTAGACATTGCAGGGGAAAGGAGTAGAGAACTTGAGGATATGGTGATAAAAACTACCTACAGTGAAAAATAATTACCCACAGAGGAAAAAGAATTAACAAGCCCTAGCTGGTCTGGCTCAGTGCACAGAGCATTGGCCTGCAGACTGAAGGGTCCTGCGTTTGATTCCAGTCAAGGGCACATACCCAGGTTGTGGGCTCGATCCCCAGTAGGGGGCGTGAAGGAGGCATTCTCTCTCATCATTGATGTTTCCATCTCTCTCCCCTCTCCCTTCCTCTCTGAAATCAATAAAAACATTTTTTTTTTAAAAAAAGAATTAACAAGAGAAAGAACAGGGATTCAGTGAGCTTTGGAATAACAACCAGCCTAAAAGTTTGTAATTGGCCCTGGCTGGTGTGATTCAGTGGTCAGAGCATCAGCCCATGCACCAAAGGGTGGCGGGTTCAATGCCCAGTCAAGAGTACGTACCTGGCCTCACTGGTTTGACTCAGTGAAAAGACCCTTGGCTTGCGGACTGAAGGGTTCTGGGTTCGATTCTGGTCAAAGGCACATGCCTGGGTTTGGGCTTGGTCCCCAGTGTGGGGCATGCAGGAGGCAGCTGATCAATGATTCTCTCTCATCATTGATGCTTCTATCTCTCTCTCCCTCTCCCTTCCTCTCTGAAATCAATAAAAATATATTTAAATTAAAAAAAAGAGTATGTATCTGGGTTGCAGTTCGTTCCCCGTCCCCTAGTTGGGGTGCGTGTAGGAGGCAACCAGTTGACGTGTCTCTCTCACATCGATGTTTCTCTCTCTCTTCCCCCTCCTTCCTCCCTTCCTACCTCTCTGAAAAGCAATGGAAAAAATATCCTCAGGTGAGGATTAACAACAGCAAAAAAAGTGTGTCATTGGAGTCCCAGGGAAAAAAGAGGGTCAGAGAACAGAAAGATATACACTGAGTGGCCAGATTACTACGACCACCCATCAGTACTTTGTTGGGCCACCTTTTGCCTTCAGTACTGTGGCGATTCTTCTTGGCATTGACTCCACGAGATGTTGAAAGGTGATGCGAGG
>NW_005354228.1:768489-771786 GCF_000412655.1 Myotis brandtii | reverse complement strand
GCCATCAACATGATAGGATGAACCTGATCAGCAACGATACTTAGGTATGTTGTGCTATTCAGACGTCGTTCCACACGAATTAAAGGGCCCAAATCATGCCAGGAAAACATGCCCCAAACCATAACACTGCCCCCACCAGCTTGAAGGGTTGTACTCATGCATGTGAGGTGCATGCTTTCATGCTGTTTCCACCAAATTCTCACTCTGCCATCTGCATGATGCAACTGGAAACGTGATTCATCGGACCACATGATTTTTTTCCAATGCTTGACTGTCCAATCCTTGTGTTCCTGTGTGAACTGGAGATGTTTTATCTTGGTAACTGCAGACAGCAAAGGTGTTCGAACAGGCCTTCAGCTTCCATATCCCATACAATGCAGTGTACGGCTAATTTGCCTACAAAAGTCAGGTGGTCATAATAATCTGGCCACTCAGTGTATATACACACATATTTAAAGAAGTAAGAGCTGAAGCCTTTTTTCCAGTTTGATGAACACTATAAACACGCAGATCTCAAACACCATGCAGAGAAAGCATAAAGAAAATCACACAAACACATGTCCTAATCAAATTGGTAAAACCCAGTAACAAAGAAGAAAAAGACAGTATTTCCTGAGGAACAAAGACTGACAGCAGATTTCTTATCAGAAACAATGCAAGCAACAAGACATGGAACAACTTTAAAAAGTACCAAAAATACCCATTAATTTACCAATACTTGAAGGAGACATGAGTGAACTCCTGTATACCTTGGGACTGAGAAGACCTTCCTAACCATGACAAAATCAGGAAGTATAAAGGGCAAGTTGTAAATCCCACTACATATAAAAAACTTTGTGTGGTATAATACACCAAAAGCAAAAGCAAAGCCACGAAAAGACATGGCAAACTGGGGAAACATTTTTAAAATTTTGTATCTTAGATAAAAGGTAATATTCCTAACATATTGACAGTATCTGAAATTGAAGAAGAAAAAGAACAGGCTGGACTGTGTGGCTCAGTGGTTGAGTGCCGACCCAGGAACCAAGAGGTGGCAGGTTCGCTTCCCAGTCAGGGCACAGGCCCGGTGGTAGGCTCGACCCCCAGGAGGGGGTGTACAAGAGGCAGGAGATCCATGTTTCTCTCCTATTGATGATCCTATCTCCCTCTCCTTCTTCCTCTGTCTCTAAACTCAATAAAATAAAATATTTAAATGTTAAAAAAAAAGAACAACCGCCCAATAAAATACCAGGCAAAGGGTAAGAACAGGAGGTTCTGAAAACAGCCCTTAACCATAATAAAAGGAATGAAAATAAAACTCTGCAGAAACATCTATGAGGTTGGCAAAACTGTGACACCAGGGCTGAGAAGCCTGGGGAAGCAGACACGCCACCCAGTGCTGAGGGCGTTTCGCTGGCAGAAGCGCCGCGGAGCGGCATCGTGACACCCACGGAGCCTGTCCTCACTCTGGGTCCAGCGACCCCCTCAAGTGCTCCATCCCAACGGCGCGGCAGCAAAAGCACGAAAGTCCTTACCTACCAGGTTCCCACGGGCACACGGCGCGCTGGCGAAGGTGGAAAACACACAGCGCCCACCAGCGGAGAGCAGACTGAAGACTCGGTCTGTCTGCACCGCTTTCCGAAGGCGAGGCGGGCCATGCCGACTCTCTGACACGGAGCGACTTCCAGGGCCCGCGGGGAGGGCAAGGGCGCGGCATGACACATGCGTGGGGACTTGGTGTATTTGTCAAATGTTTGTCAATGGCAGGAAGCCCAGCCGCAAGCGATGGAAACGTGGTGTCTCGACAAATATTTTGTTTTATGGATATTTTAGGTTTGATTAAGAAATCGTAAAAAAGCTTAAATTTTTATAAAATTAAGTTAAATCAATAAGAAAAGAAAGCAATCCAAAGCAATTGGGTAAACGGATAAACAAGACTGCTGACCAGGTTATTAACACAGACGCCTGCAGACGCTGGGCCGGCTCAGGCCAGCCAAGCAGCCCCTCTCAGGAGCGGCCCCGCCGGGACGGGACGGGCAGCAGCATCCCAGGACCCCGGGCCGTTACAGCCAAGTCCGCTGCGTAATAAAGCAGGCTTTCCGAATGCATGTGTTAAAAGTTGACAAGGGAGAGCTTACTTTTACTTATGTGGACAAGTTTGTGTAAGTAAAATTAATCAAGTATGAAGGTTCCATGTCACAGAAAAGGTCTCTCTGTACCTGACAGACATTTTACATTTACACTGAACAGTCTAGCAAATGTGAGCACTCCCGTCACTGAGGGAACAGACGCGCACGCTGGCGGGGCTGAGCCACCTGGGACACGGGCCCAGCGGCCAGGCCCGCAGAAGCCGCAGGTGCCCGCAGAACCAGTCCCGCGCTCCCCGCGGTGTGATCGCACGCTAACCAGTCCCTGGACATTGCTTACGAGCGGTGACTGGATTTAAACATGTAGATGATGTGTAATATTTATTATGCTGGCAAAATTACTAGTGTTTTTCCCAACATATGGCCTATTTGTTAAAATTTGTTAAAAATTACAGTGAATTGCCCTAGCTAGCTTGGCTCAGTGGATAGAGTGTCAGCCTGCGGACAGAAGGGTCCTGGGTTCAATTCTGGTCAAGGGCACATGCCCAGGTTGCAGGCTCCTTCCCAGGTCCAGGGCCTGGTCGAGGCACGTGCAGGAGGCAACCAATCGATGTGTTTCTCTCACATCGATGTTTCTCTCTGTCTTTCCCTCTCACTTCTACTCTCTAAAAATCAATGGAAAAATATTCTTTGGGTGAGGATTACAAAAAACTATGAATGAATTAATAAAAAAAATAACATGTTAATTTAATTACAAGCAAATCTTGGTTAAAAGCATTTTAAAATTAACAGGGTATTAATTTTCACATATAATATACAGACAAGAAACTTTGTCCATTAAATCCAAAGTCTGTTAAATGGAGGTCCACAAAATCGAGGTTTATATGCCTAAAAAACATATCTTGATTGAAAAACTACTTTACTGCTAAAACCACTAACCACCATCTGAGCCTTCGGGGAGTGGCCATCTTTTAGCTGGTGGAGGGGTCGCCCGACCTGAGGCCCTGGCTGGCGGGCGGGGCTGCTGGAGGCGGAGCGGCTGCAGTAACGCTGGACAAGAGGGCAGCAGTGAGCTTCCCGCAGGACTGCCCCCTCCTCTCACAAGTGCCCGCCCTCCTCTCACTACTGCCCACCCTCCTCTCACTACTGCCCGCCCTCCTCTCACTACTGCCTATCCCTCATCTTACTAGTGTGCGCCCTCCTCTCACTAGTGCCCGCCCTCCTCTCACTA
>NW_005354228.1:763684-765759 GCF_000412655.1 Myotis brandtii | reverse complement strand
TGCCCGCCCTCCTCTCACTAGTGCCCGCCCTCCTCTCACTAGTGCCCGCCCTCCTCTCACTACTGCCCGCCCTCCTCTCACTAGTACCCATCCTCCTCTCACTAGTACCCGCCTGTGGCCTGTGGCCTGTGGGGCAGGGCGAACCCCAGAGGAGCTTCTTCACCATTGGAGCTGCCCTCCCACCGCGCTGCCTCCTCAGCTCAGCGGGCCTGGCGCTCCCAGTCCTCGCTGTCATTGCTGCAGCCCTCAGCGCCTCTGCACCAGGAGACTGTGGTCCTCGGTGAGCACTACAGGCCCTGGAGGGCTACTAACTGGCCTCACTTCCATGCTGCCGGCCTCAGGAAGATGGAGGCCTGAGGAGCGGGAGGCAGACGGCAGGGCCAGAACACACACAAGGTTTGTGATGAAGCCGCTCTTGGGTGATTACTGTCTTATTTGAGCACCGTTCATGTTGCCCCCAAATTACAAAATAACATCAAAGCACACGGACCACAAGTCACCATGGCAATATAATAATAATGAAAAAGCTTGAAATATTGAGAGATTTACCAAAATGAACACAGAGACACAAAGTTAAGCAAATGGTGTTGGGAAATGGTGTGGACAGACTGGCTCCATGCAGAGTTGCCACAAACCCTCAGTTTGTAAAAAATGCAGTATTTGCAAAGTGCAAGAAAGCAAAGCACGGTAAAACAAGATACGTCTGTAATTGCACAGAGAAAATAACAATTTTAAAGTGTTTTGACTGTACATCATAGTTAAATATATTCTAAGGCCAAATATAGCTGCAAAAACTTACATTTCATTCAGTAGTCTCTTATTATTAATAGCAATATTGGCATTATCTACACTAATAAAAGAGAAACATGGTAATTAGTGTACGACCGCTACCCTTTTCATTGGCTAATCAGTGAGTATATGCAAATTAACTGTCAGCCAAGATGGCGGCCAGCAGCCAGGCACTGAAGCGAGCAGGGAGGCTTGCTTGCGTCAGTGACTGCGGACTCCAATGCCTAACTTGCCGGCCTCTCAGCTGCAACTCTAAGCAACTATTACTATGTTGCAAATAAGAAGCTAAACAAACCCCCAGAAATTGGCTGTCAGTCAGCCTCGGACCGCAACATTGTATCGATGTTTTCAGCAGTGAGGCCTCAGAGCTAAAGCTGGCCCAGAATAAAAAAAAAAAAGAAAAGAAAACAGGAGCGGTTGGAAGCTTTAGTCACTCGCCAGCCGGAAAACAGCCCTCAGCCCCTCACCCAGACTGGCCAAGCACCCCAGTGGGGACCCCCACCCTGATCCAGGACACCCTTCAGGGCAAACCAGCCAGCCCCTACCCATGCACCAGGCCTCTATCCTATATAGTAAAAGGGTAATATGCCTCCCAGCACCGGGATCAGCGGAGCAGCGAGGCTCCCGGCACCGGGATCAGCATGACAGGGGGCAGCGCCCAAACCCCCTGATCGCCCTGCGGCTCTGTGTGTGACAGGGGGCGGGGCCACAACCTCCCTATCCGCCCTACTCTGTTCGTGACAGGGGAAGGCACCCCAACCCCCTGATCTGCCCTGCTCTGTGCCTGATAGGGGGGAGCTCCCCAATCCCCTGATTGCCCTGCGGCTCTGTGTTTGACAGGGTGCAGCACACCAACCCCCTGATCGGCCCTGCTCTGTGTGTGACAGGGTAGAGCCATAACCTCCCCATTGGCCCTGCCCTGAGTGTGACAGGGTGCAGCGCCCCAACCCCCTGATCCGCCCTGCTCTGTGTGTGACAGGGGGCGGTGCCCCAACTCCCCTATCGGCCCTACTCTGTGAGTGACAGGGGGGAGCTCCTCAACCCCCTGATCGGCCCTGCTCTGTGGGTGATAGAGGGTGGCGCCCCAACCCCCCTCCACGGGCCTTGCTCTGTGTGTGACAGGGTAGAGCCATAACCTCCCCATTGGCCCTGCCCTGAGTGTGACAGGGTGCAGCGCCCCAACCCCCTGATCCACCCTGCTCTGTGTGTGACAGGGGGCGGTGCCCCAACTCCCCTATCGGCCCTACTCTGTGAGTGACAGGGGGAAGCTCCTCAACCCCCTGATC
>NW_005354228.1:760477-763348 GCF_000412655.1 Myotis brandtii | reverse complement strand
CCAGTGCACAAATTTTTGTGCACCGGGCCTCTAGTCCTATATAATAAAAGGCTAATATGCAAATCGACCAAACGGAGGAACAACTGGTTGCTATGATTAGCACTGACCACCAGGGGGCAGACACTCAACGCAGGAGCTGCCCCCTGGTGGTCAGTGCACTCCCACGGGGGGGAGCTACACTCAGCCAGTAGCCGGGCTCACAGCTGGCGAATGCAGTGGTGGTGGCCAGAGCCTCTCCCGCCTCTGAGCAGCGGGGAGTGGGTCTAAGCTGCCAGGTGGACATCCCCTGAGAGGTCCCGGACTGCGAGAGGCACAGGCCAGGCTAAGGGACCCCTCCAAGTGCACGAATGTTGTGCACTGGGCCTCTAGTTTAGAAATAATGTTTAGGGGTAGATGTGTGTATAACAGGTAGATAATAATTATGTAAATATTGTTAGAAGCCAAGATTTTTCACTGAATAAAAAAAGAAAAACAAATATAAAATCAAAGTTAAGTTATAACTAGCTTCACAGCAGAATCAGAAAGTGGCGTAGGAACCCAGGATTTACCACTTTCCTTCATAACACACACGTCTTAGCTCACACATACTCAGCACTCCCCACTGAAAGGAGCCAGGGCTACGACCAAGTCCCCACAGGAGGCAGGAAGTGCACAAGGTGGGCATTTACCATCGTGTTGGTCAGAGAGCAAGGAAGCACCGAAGGTGGATGGGAGTGAGACCAAGTCACAGACACTACAGCACAGGACCAGGGGCAGAAGACGGGACCACCCGAATATCAGAAAGGACCATCGTTAACAAGCTCACTGAACACATAGAAACTCGTGGCTTACAGTGTCCTCTGTACATCCTTCCAACTTTTCAGTATGTTTGAAATGTTTCACAATAAAATGTTGGGGGCGGGGAACATTGTCTTTGAAATGATACTAAAAAGGGAGATGGGAGAAGGAAGGAAAAAGAAAGGTAAAACAAAAAATAATAACAATGCCCTTGTCACCACAGCACAAGCAGGCACCAACTCCTCACACGAACAATCGCATTTAAAGGTGCGTAGTAAAAGTGAGCATTCTTGTCCTACTTTTTCTGAAGGTACCATGTCTCAGGCTGACCCACTAGCCCTACCTGGTGAGCTTAAGCTGGCAGTTGTGAAAGGACTCGTCAAATTAGAAAACCAGCATTTTGTGATATGGAGAAGAAATTAATGCAGAAAATGCTCATAATGGGTAAAACCACTGGATAAAGGGTGATGGGGAAGAATGCAGTGGGAGCCATCACCTGAACGCATTAACTGGTCTGCATCACTGAGAGTGAACCCCCAGATGACAGGCGCCTCCTGAGCGCATGCGGCATGAGGGACGCGAACACCTGTTAAGTATTCCTCTTCTTAAAAAGCTGAACCTCTGGGGAGAACCATGATGACAACATAGGTAAATGCCAGGACTCGCTGCCTCCCACCACCACATCAAAACTACACCTAAAATACGGAACAACCATCATTCAGAACCATCTGAAAGCTGGCTGAATGGAAGTCCTACAACTAGAGAGGTAAAGAAGAAAGCGTACTGACACCGGTAGGAGGGGTCGAGGCGCAAACAGGCTGGTCCGACACCCACATGTGGCATTTTTTTTTAATCGGGAGGCCCAGGATTCCAAAGCTGGGAAGAGAAGTCCCCGTAACTTCGGGCTCTAAAAACCAGTAGGGATTGTGGCTGAGTGACACGGAGGCTGCTGAAGACCCGGTACTCCTAGAGGGCCAGTGCACGAACTTAGTCTCGCTTCCTCTGAGCTCCAGTTCTGAGTGGCTTTGGGGAACGCAAACACTTATGGAGAGGAAATGGATTGTCTGGCATCAGGGCAGGAACTTGGGGGTGGCTTTCTCCCAGGAAGAGGTGCTCACAGGGGTCATTGTTCCTGTGCTGGGACCACCTTCCCACCCCTCAACCACCCCACCTCCCTCGCAAAGCTAATTGGCAGCCATATCTGGGTTTCTATCAGCCTGGCTCACACTGTTCGTTCCACCCTGGTGATTCCCCGAGACCCCGGTGGACAGCTTCAGACCATAGCAGATGACAACTCGACACATCCACAGTGACACACTCAAGGGGCAGACTCAGTGAGCACCAAAGCCCCACTGAACCAAGTCCTGCTCCACACAGGTGTGTCTCCTGCACAGCAGCTCTCCCACCATAGTCACAGCTGATCCTCACAGCCAATTGGCCTGGGGGTCAATTCCTCCCAGTGACACCAACAGCAATCAAGGCTCAACTACAACGAAACTGTGCACACAGCCCACACAGGGGCACACCTAGTGTGCCCAGCTCAGGTGACTGGGGAGGTGGAGCCACTGGTCCCTAAAGGACACCTGCTACACGAGGTCACTTTACCAATTCCAGGAGACATAGCAGCTCTACCTAATACTCCCTCTGTCCCATAATAATAGTAGCAGTTGATGAATGTAATTTGTCCCATAATAATAGTAGCAAAAGAAAATAAATATAGAACGCAACATTTATCATAAAAAAACTAGATTAAATTAAACAATAAATTAAAAATAGTACTCCTAATTTTTATTTTGAGTGTTCAGATAGTTTCTGGATTTTTCAATAATTTCGTTACTGCATTTTAAACTTGTAGGTAGGAGCCCTTGGCTGCAAAGCTTTGCTTTCCCTGTATGTATGAGCTTAAAATTATTGGACCCATCGTTCTTCATTGCTTCCAGCATAACTTGTTGAAGTGACAGAAACGTATTATCCAATATTTCAGGAGAAATATTATCAATGGCTAATATGGTGCCTCTTCTGCTAAGAGGAATATGTCTGAGTTTTTCAAGTTTTTCTCCATAATCTTTGCATTTACGTCCACAGTTTTGTTTT
>NW_005354228.1:759260-760177 GCF_000412655.1 Myotis brandtii | reverse complement strand
GTAATAATTAGATTAACCTAAAAATTGAAAGATGTGTCAAAACAAATGACAGATGTCATGAAACATTGATTTTGATTGAAGGCTTCGCAATTTTGCGCTACAACATAACTTACAGCTGCATTCGCCAATAATTCCCTTTTAAATATTCACTTACTACTATTATTATGGGACAGAGGGAGTATATGGAAACAAACACAGAGAAGCAGCCAAAATGTGGAGACAAAGAAACATGTCACAAATGAAAGAAATGGAAGAAGCAAGCAAACTACTTGATACTTTTTATAGATGAGAGTTGATTCAGTTGCTTGAGGAGAAAACAATGATAAATAGATTAAAGATCTCAGAAAGAAAGGAAATAGATGGCAGGGAGAGGTCCTTGCAGAGGATGGGAAGGAAGTAGGGTTCAGAGCACAAGTGAAGGGTTTAACCTGAAAGAGGGTGAGAGATTCCTCGCCAGCAGGGGGACATCCCCTGAGGGACTGTGAGAGGGCACAGGCCAGGCTGAGGGACACCCTTCGCCCCCCCCCCCGCACCAATTTCAGCACCGGGCCTCTAGTTCTTTAATAAGAGGAAGAAGATGAGGTTGAAGATGAAGATGAAGATGAAGATGAAGAAGAAGAAAAATATGAACCATAAAATGTCAATAAATACGTATCTATCAACAATTGAATCTAAAAATCAAAATAAATGACTAAGAAACCTAACGAACAGAATAAACTGGTGAATAAAATAGAATCAGAGGCATGGAAATGGAACAGACTGATGAATCTCAGAGGGAAGGGGGCGGGAAGAGATTAACCAAAGATCTTATAGGCATACTAGTAGCCCTGCGCACGAATCCATGCGCCAGTAGGTTGCTGCCCTGCCCTCCTGTAGCTTCCCCCCCCCCCTCCTACCTCCCCCTGCTCCTAGCTTGC
>NW_005354228.1:758108-759141 GCF_000412655.1 Myotis brandtii | reverse complement strand
GCTGGCCCATCCTCCTGCTGATCCTTGATCTGGTGGTGAAGCGCTTGGTCATTATGCCTCAGGGCATAAAGGCTAATTAGCATATTTCTTTCTTATTAGATAGGATATGCATTACCTTTGGACACAGACAATAAGGTGGCAAAGGCCTGGGGTGGGGAGGAAACCAGGTAGAAAGGGCCAATGGGGGAAAGGGAGGAACATTTGTAATACCCTCAACAATAAAGATTAAAAAGAAAGGAAAAAAACACACACAGCTGAACCTTTGTAAACACCTGGTTTCCAGGAAATATGAAGGACTGAGGAGGAGGTAAGTGTTGTCTTGAGGAGGGACACAGGAGCAGAGCGTGTGAACATGCTACATAACACTGGCCCCATCCCCCCCCCCAAGTCAGTGCTTTGGGGAATAACGGGTGGAAGTGGAGGGTGGCAGCTTTCTTGACTAAAAGAGACAATGAAATGAGAGTGTGGTTCTAGTTGAATATGAATCAGAACCACCAGATCCAGGAAAGCTTCTGGAGGCAAGCAGGAAGCCTGGGTACACGGCAATCTGAGGAACGCCAGCTGACTCCACTGCACGATGCACGCGGGGGCCGCCTGACCACGTCCCGAGGCTGCGGCAGGCGGAGAGGCAAAGGCAATTTCTAGGATTTGCTTTAAAAACATCAGGAGGAGTTTACAGTCAACAATTAACATGGAGGAAACCAAGATGGCGGCATAGGTTAACGCCGGAGTTTGCTGCCTCGAACAACCACTTAAAAAATACAACTAAAAGACGGAACGGACATCATCCAGAACCACAGGAAGGCTGTCTGAGTGGAAGTTCTACAACTAGGAGGAAAGAGGTAAGCATACCGAGACTCAGAGGAGGCGCAGTGCGGAAGTAAAATACTAAGGTGCGGAGGTGCATGCGGAGTGGGCTGGCGGCTGAGGGCGCGGTTGTCTGTTTCAATCGGGAGGGAGCCTCAGACTCTGAGCTCCAGATCCGGGCGAGTCTCTAGGGACCCAGACTCAAATGGGAGAAGCGGGACTGTCT
>NW_005354228.1:752731-756768 GCF_000412655.1 Myotis brandtii | reverse complement strand
TGGGAGGAGGGGAGTTATGGGGGGAAAAAGAGGAACAAATGTAATAATCTGAACAATAAAGATTTAATTTAAAATAAATAAATAAATAAATAAAAACATCAGGAGGAAAAGGGGCTCCGAGAATAAGATCAAGCAGCAGAACCTTGATTCTAATGCGCCTGCATGACAGCCCGGCGCCCCTGCCTATGGCCTGGGGGGGTCATAGTACTGTTCTTACTGCTTTGGGGTCTGAAAATATTCATGAAAGAATTAAAAACCCCTTCTTAACAACAAAAGAGGCATAAACCTGGACCACTGACCTGGAAGGAATAGTCAGGAAAGTCAGAAGTGAACGCAGAGCTAGAAGCAGGCGGAGGCGCCGCGCTCCCAGATTCCCTGTTCACACCAGGGCCCCGCGAGCCCCTCACACCCGCCCTGGTACCGAGGACCGTTCCACAGAAAGTCATATTGATGCCAGCGTATTTCAAAACCCGATGCCTCGTCTGCCTCTCCCGGTGCTAACATGGCGGGGGTCATGCCGGCCGGCCGTGGGTTCAGAGCCCCGGCACTGCCTTTGCTGACCAGGCCAGCTCCATGCGGAGGCCGGCGGCCTGGGCGGCATGCACTGAAGGTTTGACTCCAGCTTAAAAACTTCTAGATCCCGCATGGGTCACATTTGTTCTGAAGTACGTCAACAAAAGAACAACAGCTCAGGGTCAGGTAAGGAGAGAGCCATCCGAACGGGTTACCGCAGGAGGACAGGGGCTGTCCCAGCAGAGCGGGGCCGGTGCCCAGGACGGACAGGGGCTGTCCCATCAGAGCGGGGCCGGTGCCCAGACGGATAGGGCCTGTCCCATCAGAGCGGGGCCAGTGCCCAGGACGGACAGGGGCTGTCCCAGCAGAGCGGGGCCGGTGCTACACGAGGACCCCGCGGTGGCCGGTCTGCAGGCTCCCCTGAAGGGGAGCGGCTTTCACACCCGCCCTGGCCCGCCCGGAGCTCAGACAGTTAGAGCATCATCCTGAGACCCCAAGGCTGTGGGTCCCAGCCCAGCCAGGGCACATACAGGAGCCAGTCAATGGGTGGAAAGTATAACAAATCAATGTTTCTCTCTCCCCCTTCCTCTCTCTCTCAAATCATCAATCAATATCATTAAAATATGATTTTTAACTCGAAATTTACTGAAAGTTAGACTCAAAATTTTCCCTTAAATAACTATAAGTAAGCAACATCCCTAATGAAAGAACATTTTTAGTTAAGTTTAAATTACTAGAGCATAAACAAAAATACTTTATTTAAAACAGTAAGAGCCTGGTAACAGAACTCCCTAGTAGGAAAGGAACATGAGCCCCAGCCCCACTCAGCCATTTCCAAATGCAGATCCACACGGAGAATGCCACCCGTGCCGCTCGAAGGAACCCCAGCGAGCAAACCCCAGCCTGGCGCGGGCGGCGAGGGGCCGAGTGGGCTCCCAGAGAAGGCTCTGGCGGCCCTCCTGGCTCACAGGGGGCCCTGCTCTGGGAGAAGGCGTGGCTGGCACTGCCTGTGCTGCCCTGGCACAGAGCTCACAAGACGGTCTGACCCACACGGGGGCACTTCCTCCCAGAATGAATGCACTCTGCAAAGACAAAGCAAACAGTGATGTGGACACAAGAAACTGAAACTCCAGGCACGGTCAAGGGCAGAGATAAGGGACAGCAGCACGTGAAGGACACTGGGAGGGAACGTTCTGTGAGGACGGGCACTGGGCCCCCAGGGAGCGCCCTGGCACGGGGTGACCCTGGCAAGTCCCTCAGCAGCCTGTGCCGGGCTCCGTCCCTCTCCAAAGCCAACGGCACCTGCTAACACACTGCTGAGAGGACCACGAGTGTTTTTGACTCTTGTGATTCTCAGTGTCGGAAAACGTGCCACACATTCATCAACTAACCTATCAGAGCTTCCTTTAGGATCCTTGACATTTCAAAATCATGTTTTTCCATTTTCTAAATCTAAAATATTAACTACTTTTTTCAAAATACATACATACCCCTCCCAGACACAGTGATGCCTCGCCTGGTCAGGGGGTGTCCCCCACCCCGTCTGCTGATGTCAGGGGCATCACGGTGGCGCGCTCCACCTGCCACCGCCTGGCTTCAGGGCCATGGGGCAGACCTGCCAGGAGTGTGAACATGCGACTTACGCTGCCGCAGTCACCCACCAGCCGCCTGCGGTCAGGCGCCTCTCTGTAGAGCCGAGTGCTATTCATAGGCGGCGGCAAAGGCTTGATAGATAAATAAATAACAGGCGGCGTGGCCTGAACCCTCAACCACAGCAGCGCCCAGGCTGAGCCTCTGCCACAGACATGGCAGCCACGTCTCCTTGTCCTTTCAGAGCCCCAGTGAGCTCTCGCCACTTAGGAGTCAATTCAGTCAAAGCCAGAAGCCGACCCCTGCGCCTGTGCCTGCAGCCAGCCCGTGAGTGCCCGCCTGGTGCTGTCCCCTGACCGTGACTAGGAATTGGCTCCCGGGAGTCGACTGTCCATGTCCCATACACCATGGCCTTGGCCTCTACTTGTGGGCCAATCATTTTAAATCTGTTCCAAAAAGAAAGCCAATATGCAGTGGATTACGATTCAGCCTTGGGAACGGCAGGACACCCTGACACAGGCTACGAGATGGATGAGCCCGGGGGCACTGTGCTCCGTGACGGAGCCAGACACAAAGAGGCAAACACCGTGAGTCCACTTCCGTGACGTCCCCACAGCGGTCACAGTCATGGGGAGGGAAGTGGACGGCGGTTCCCAGGGCTGGGGAGGGAGGCGGGAGAGGGGAACGGGGTTTCCGTTTGGGGAGAAGAGTCTGGAGATGGTGGCGACGGTCACTCGACATTATAAATGTTCTTACCGCCACTGAGCGGCACTAACAACGGTGAAGATGGGAAGTTCTGTTGCGTGTATTTTACAACAATAAAAACCATGTTTAAAAAAAAAGAAAGCAAGATCCCTGTTTTGACCACCAACAAAATGAAAAAAATAAAAACAATCCCCCCAAAATAAAATAAAAACAACTCCCCCACCAAAAGTAAAATAGAAACACTCAAAACTTGAAAAAGAAAAAGATTATCAGGCTGGATAAAAAAATCTAAACCCATCATGTGTTTATTGGAAGAAAAACATCTAAAATTTAAACCCACTGCATGGGACATGTTCATCAATGATCCATCAGCTAAGGGTTTAATCTCCAAAGTATATGAAGAACTACCACAAACCAACACCAAGAAGACAAAACCCCAATTAAAAGATGGGCAAAGGACCCGACTAGACACCTTTCCCAAGCGGACGTGCAGAGGCCGTGAGACACATGAAAACATGCTCAGTCACTGATCAGCAGAGAGATGCAATTCAAATGGCAATGAGCTATCACCTCACACCTGTCAGAATGGCTACTATCAATAAATCAACAAACAAGTGCTGGCGAGGATGTGGAGAAAAGGGAACCCTCGTGCACTGCTGGTGGGAATGCAGACTGGTGCAGCCATTATGGGAAACAGTATGGAGTTTCCTCAAAAAATTAAATATGGAACTGCCATTTGACCCAGTGATCCCACTTCTAGGAATATAACCCAAGAAACCAGAAACACCAATCAGAAAGGATATATGCACCCCTATGTTCATAGCAGCACAATTCACCATAGCTAAGATCTGGAAACAGCCTAAGTGCCCATCAGCAGACGAGTGGATAAAACGCTGTGGTACATTTATACCATGGAATACTATGCAACAGTAAAAAAGCAGGATCTCTTACCCTTTGGGACAGCATGGAGGGACCGGGAGAGTATCATGCTAAGTGAAATAAGCCAGTCAGAGAAAGACAAGTATCACATGATCTCACTCATATGTGGAATCTAATGAACAAATAAACTGACTAACAAAATAGGACCAGAGGCGTGAACACATGGAACAGACTGACAGCTATGGGGTGGGGGTGGGAGATAAACCGACCCTGAAGGAAGACAAGCTGCTCAACACTGTCCTCAGACAGCAGCTGACGAAACCCTGCACTGCCAGGCGTCTCCCCGTCCT
>NW_005354228.1:740596-748096 GCF_000412655.1 Myotis brandtii | reverse complement strand
GCCCAGAGCAGGTTTATGTTAGACACAGATTAAGAAGCAAATGGCTCAATTCCCAGTCGCCAGCACAGCAGCCCGGAGCAGCAAGGCACGGGAGAGCTGAGCGGGTCCAGCCAGCTGTCCAGCTTACCGCCTCCATGTGCGTTTGATGCTTAAAGAACCAGAACAGAGTTCAGAGAAGAGGTGGGCTCAGGGGCTGCCTTCCAGCCGCACCACCTGCAGCTCCTCCCCGGCTCAGGCCTTAGGATCTGAAGGCTCCGCACGGAACAAACCTCACCCGCGGCCACAGCCCCGTCAACATTGGACCCACCCGGTCACTCACCGCACGCGATCGGAGAGTAGACCTGGGACCCGGGCACCTGGAGCAGGATCCGGAACGGAGCCACCCGTGCGCTGGAGTCCAGCACCGCATCCAGGGCTCCCACCAGGCGACCTGCGAAGGAAGAAAAGGGCGCCCTCTGAGCGGGGACTGACCGCCCCGCAGCCCCCCCTGCTCAGGCTCTGCATTGAGAAGCCGCTTGCCCGGGTGCAGCAGCGTCCCTGCCTGAAAGGTGGCAGGCTCCACTCCTGCTCACTGCACATGCCCGGGAGGCAGGTTCAAGCCCTGATGGATCGGGGCGATTACCCAAGACAACCGATCGAAGTTTCTCATGTCGATGCTTCCTTCCTTCTTTCTCGCTCTCCCCTTTGCTCTCTCTAAAATCAATTTAAAAAGATGTCCTCGGGTGAGGAATAAATAAATAAATAAATAAATAAATAAAAGTCGAAGCCCCTGACCCCGCACACAGCTTTCAAAAGCCCTTAATAATCTGTAATTCAGGAGCAAACCAGGAAGGAGGCAGAAACTGAGCAGCCTACGGAATAACTGTTATAAAAACCCACGCACCCCTTCTTCTCTCTTTCCCTAAAGCCACGGAATGGACAGATGGAGGGCGCTGCAGGCAGGGGCGTGTGGGCAGCGGGAGGTGGGACAGCGCCAGGACGGCACCTGCTCGGCGGGAGCTGCGCAGCCGCAGCAGGACGGGCCAGATATGCAGCGAGTCGGGTTCTCAGCGGGAGAGCAGGGAGAAGCGAAGGTGGGAAGAAGACTGGGGTGTTGGGCAGCAGCGGGACACACTGGGCACAGCGGGAGGCTCGCTCACTTTCATATAGTAGATTTGCACAAAAAGAAATGTGGACAACGTGTCCATGAACGTGTCTGTCATAAACATGTACTAGGAAACACATGTGTGTACATGTGCACATGCAGAGTCCCCAGCTCTGTCCACTGTGCGGTCTCAGGAAAATAAGGAAATACTATGAACAACTTCATGCCAACAAATTTGATAACTTACATGAAATGGAATTGCCAAAATTCACACAAGGAGAAATAAATCATTTGAATAAGTCTATATTAAAGAAATGGAGTCAATGAATAATAACCTGCCAAAAAAGAAAACACCAGGTCTAGATGGTTTCACTGGTGAATTCTACTCAATGTTAAGGACTCATGAATATAATCTCCACAATCTTTTTTTTGAAAAAAAAAAAAAAGAAAAGCAGAGGGAACATTTCCTACTTCATTCAATAAGACCAGCATTATCCTAATACCAAAACCATATAAAGGAAAACTACAAACCAATATCTACCATGTAAAAATCCTCAACAAAATATTAGCAATGTGAATCCAACAACATACAAAATGAATTATACACCAGGAGCAATGGAACTTACTCCAGGTATGCAAGGCTGGTTCAATATCTGAAAATCAATCAATGTAATACACCACTTCAACAGGATAAAGAAGAAAAATCATATAACCACATCAATTCATGCAGAAAAAGCATTTGACAAAATCCAACATCTCTGCATATTTTTTTAAAAACTCTCCACAAAATCAAGAACTTCTTTAACTTGACAAAGAATATCTACAAAGATCATATTTACTGATGAGAAGCTAAATGCTTTTGTGGCATTTTCGACACCGTGTGAAATAAGACAAGAGGAGGAAACAAAAGGTGTACAGATAGGGAAGGAGGAAATAAAACTGTCTTTGTTCACAGATGACATGCTTGTCTTTTTTTGGGAAAATCCCAAAGAACCAACAACAACAAAAAACTTATGGAACTAATAAGCAAGTATAACAAGACTGCAGTACACAACATTAATATGACAGCTGCTTTCCTATATTTCAGCAATGAGCAACTGGAATTAGAAACAAAAATGGAAATACCACTGACAACAGCAAATGGTATTATTTTTTTTAATTCATTTCAGAGAGGAAGGGAGAGGGAGAGAGAGACAGAAACATCAATGATGAGAGAGAATCATCGATCGGTTGCTCCTGAGCCTGCAACCCAGGCATGTACCCTGACCTCATGGTTCATAGGTTAATGCTCAACCACTGAGCCACGCCAGCTGGATGCAAATGGCATTTTTATTAGGTAGAAATCTAACAAAAGATGAGTAGTATCTACATGCAGAAAATTACAAAACTCTGATTTTTAAAAATCAAAGATCTAAATAGATATTCCATATTTATGGGAGATTCAATAATGTTAAGATGTCAATTCATCCCATCTTGATTGATCTATAGATTCAATGTGATCCCAATAAAAATCCCAGCAGCTATTTTATAGATGTTGACAATTAATTCTAAGGTTTATATAAAAAGGTAATTACCCAGAAGATCCAACACAATACTGAAGAAGAACAAAGTCGAAAAACTCACATGACACAATTTCAAGATTTACTAGAAAGCTACAGCAATCAAGACAGTGTAGCATTGACAGGTCAATGGAACAGAACAGGAGTCAGACACAGACCCACACAAATCCAATCAACTGATCTTTGACAAAGGAGCAAAGATAATTCAATGGAGAAGGATAAGTCTTCAACAAATGGTTTTAGAACAACTGGACATCCATAAGCAAAACAAACCAACAGGCAAAATTAAGACACATACCTAAACCTTCCACCAAAAATATTAGTTCATAATGGATCACAGACCTAATACAAAACCAGAAAACTCATGGAAGAAAATATAGGAGAAAATCTAGATGACCTTGGGTTTGGTGATGACTTTTTAGAGACAACACCAAAAACTATTGTTCTGCAAAAGACACTTAAGAGAATCAAGACCAGCCACCAACTGAGCAAAACTATTTGCAAACACATATCTGATAAAGGACTAGTATCAAAAAAATTATTGAAATTCAATAATAAGAAAACAAACAATCCAATTAAAAATAAGCAAAAGAGCCCAGAAAGGGTGGCTCAGTTGGTTGGAGCGTCATCCATACACCAAAAGGTTGTAGGTTCAATTTTTGGTCAGGGCAATGCCTACGTTGTGGGTTCCATCCTCACTCGGGGCATGGACAGGAGGCTCCCTTGGATGTTTCTCTCTCTCTCCCTTCTCTCTCTCAATTCAAGAAACATATCCTTAAGTGAGGATTTAAAATTTTAGGCAAAAGATCTGAACATAAACTTTAGACAGAAGACAAAGAGATAACAAAAAAGCATATGAAAAGCTGCTGGACATCATTTTTCACTAGGGAATTGCACACTGAAACAAGATACTAGTAGATACCCATTAGAGTGGCCAAAAAACAAATCCAAAACTGACAATGTCAATTGCTATAGAGCAGTGGTTCTCAACCTTCTGGCCCTTTAAATACAGTTCCTCATGTTGTGACCCAACCATAAAATTATTTTCGTTGCTACTTCATAACTGTAATGTTGCTACTGTTATGAATCGTAATGTAAATATCTGATATGCAGGATGGTCTTAGGCGACCCCTGTGAAAGGGTCGTTCGACCGCCAAAGGGGTCGCGACCCACAGGTTGAGAACCGCTGCTTAGAGGATGTGAGCATCAGGAACTCACTCATTGCTGACGGGATTGCAAATGGCACAGGCACGCTAATATACAGTTTGTCAACTTCTTGCTAAGCTAAACAGTCTTTTCATACCACCTGGGTATTCGCCCCAATGATATGAAAACTTCTGTCCACATAAAACCTGCACACAAATGTTTACGGAAGTTTTGTGTGTGTTTTTTAATATATTTCATTGATTTTTTACACAAAGGAAGGGAGAGGCTATATAGAGTTAGAAACATCGATGAGAGAGAAACATCGCTCAGCTGCCTCCTGCACACCTCCTACTGGGAATGTGCCTGCAACCAAGGTACATGCCCTTGACTGGAATCGAACCCAGGACTCCTCAGTCCACAGGCCGATGCTCTATCCACTGAGCCGCACCGGCCAGGGCTGTTTACAGAAGTTTTAATTTGTAATTGCCCCAAACTGGAAGCAAGATGTCCTTCAATAGGTGAATGGAGTAGTATTCCGTGATAAAAAGAAGTGAGCTCTCAAGTCGTGAAAAAACATTGAGGAATCTTAACTGCAACTGCGAAGTGAAAGAAGCCCTCCTGAGGAAGGCTGCACTCTGTGTGACTCCAATTATTCTGGAAAAAGGAAGAGGGAAGGTACAGCAAGGGCAGGAAGGTCAGTGGCTGCCAGGAAGAAGCGGTGATTAGTCAAACCTGGGGACATCTGAGTGGTGAAACGATCCGGTATGACACTGTCATTGTGGTATACAATGCCACGCATTCGTCAAATCCCACAAAAGTTTTCAGCATGAACTTTAATGTTTGCAAATTTTTAAAATATCATTTAGCAGGTCAAGGGATACCCAATGAATGCAGAATATGGCCCCCAAAATCTAAGTGCACTACAAATGCATGAAACCCAGGAGTGAAGGTGTAGGGGAGAGTGTTGACTATTTAACTTTGGAGATGAGTGGAGTCTGTAGGAAAAAGACCAAACAAATATACATGAGTCCTGTACTCTCCCAGGTGTGGGCTGGCCACTCTGACACTGTTACACAGATACAGACATGAACAATTAAGAGAAAAGATGGTGGAGGGTGAGCAAGGTTTCTAACTGGAGTGAAGTTTACAGAAAAGCAAAGCAAAGAAGCAAGATTTATACAGGGCAGCAGAGTAGGAGGATGCTGCACAGACATGCTCCCAGGAACAACCTGGAATTACAACTGAAATACGGAAAGGATTCCTGAATAATCAACAAGATACAGACATGAACAATTAAGAGAAAAGATGGTGGAGGGTGAGCAAGGTTTCTAACTGGAGTGAAGTTTACAGAAAAGCAAAGCAAAGAAGCAAGATTTATACAGGGCAGCAGAGTAGGAGGATGCTGCACAGACATGCTCCCAGGAACAACCTGGAATTACAACTGAAATACGGAAAGGATTCCTGAATAATCAACAGAAAACTCACCGGAGAGAACCCTGATACCCAAGGACCGAAGGTGGAGACGCATAGAGACTGGTAGGAAGGGCAGCGTGAAAGGGGGGCTGGCCAGGCACCCACAGACAGCAACTGAAGTCCCAGAGAGATATCTCAGTTCTTCTCTTGGTGGGGGTGGGGGGGGGGGGTGCCACTGAGAACTCTGGGATCTAATACCCAAGCTGGGCTCCTTAGCAGAGAGGACCACATCTGAGGAGGGTGCCCACATAACATCTACCTGTGGAAAGCAGGGGGGTGCTGTCTGCCAGGGAGTGGTAGCTGAAAGTTCAGGCACCCTCTTAAAGGGCCAATGCACAAAAATTCCCTGTGGAGCCACCCACCTTGTGCTCTGGCAGAGGGAGGGCAGAGTGGACTGGAGCTGTGAAAGCAGAATCCAGGACTGGGGACTCAGGGGCTAGAGCTCAGAAGGCAGACACCCCGTTTCTGGGCCTGAGTCATTTCCTCAGGCAGTGGAGCACATCTTTCCCACACAGACATCTGCCTTGCCTGGGGGGAAGACAGTTGACATACTCTATTGGAAACACCTTGCCTTGAGGCCACTTAGGAGATTAAAAATAACAATTAGCCTCCAGGCAGAGGCAACTGCCCCACCCTGTTGAAAAAAATCTCACTACACCTGAGGACGATTGCCTGGGGGTAATTCAAGTCAAAATCCTATTAGTCTGTAGACAGAGGCAGTCTCTGGAGGCTTTGAGTCTTTGCCTGATCTAATTAGTCAGAAACAGCCTTTAACACTGTCCTGCACTAGAGAATGAGAGGCGTACAGGATCTACCTAAAACATAGTCATACACCCAAACTGACAACCAAAATGAGGAAACAAAGAAACAACCCCCAAACGAAAGAACTAAAGAATTCTTCAGAAGAAGAGATAAATGAGGCAGAGATAAGAAATTTATTTGAAACAGAGTTCAGAGTAATGATATGTTAAAAATGCTCAACAGTATGAAAAAAATATAGTAACTATACAAAAAGAAAAGTCTGAGATAAAGAATGACATAACACAAATAAAGAACAAATTGGAAGGAATACACAGCAGATTAGGGGAAGCTGAGGATCAAGTCAGTGAATGAGAAGACAGAGTTGAAAATATTACAGAATCAGAGAACCAAAATGGAAAAAACAATTAAAAAACAGGAGGACAGCTTAAGGGAGCTGTGGGATGATGTGAAACGTAACAATATTGGAATAGTAACAATATTAGAATAGCAGGTGTACCAGAAGAGGCAGAAAGGGAGAAAGGAATAGAGAAGGTGTTTGAATAATGGCAAAAAACTTCCCAAACCTGGTAAAGGAAAAAGTCACACAAGTTCAGGAGGCACAGAGAAACCCAAACAAGGAGAACCCAAACAGAACCCACACATCATAATTAAAATGACAAAATTTAAAGATAAAGAGAGAATCTTAAAGGCAGCAAAGAGAAAGGCAAATTGTTACCGGTTAATAATGCAGATTTTTTTCAATAGATAGAGTTTCACAGATGTTGATATATATGCAATGTGATATGTATGCTGTTTTGTTGTACTGAAAACAAGCTTCAAAACTTCATATGTCAAATTTTCTGAAGGTGTTAACATCATAGATATTTTCACAACTAAAAATGTCGAATTTCATGCCAAAAAAAAGAGCATTTGCAGGAAGTTTTAATTCATTACTTTATTTTGAAGAAAAGTGCTGCTGAAAGTTATCATATACTTCGGGAAGCTTATGGTGAACATGCTCCAGCTCAAGATACTTGTGAACACTGGTTTAAATGCTTTAAAAGTGATTATTTCGATGTGAAAGACAAAGAACGTCCAGGTCAATTTGAACCATGCTTTGATCATAAAATGACCAGAATGGGCCAGAAGACACAGCAAAGTAATTTTACTTCATGATAACGCACCATCACACACTTCAAAACAAGTTAAAGACATATTACTAGGTGTATCGGTTAATAATGCGGATCTTGTAATCAAAGAAAACATGATAATTTCAAGAGAAACATCAGAAGTGTTTTTATTCAAAGTAATGTCCATTGCTAGCTACACATTCCCCCCATCTTTCAGGTAATTTGTGGATACCGTCCCAATAGAACTTTTCTTGTTTTGAGGCAAACCATTCAGAGGCCCAATTTTCCACTTCTTCATACATTTTGAAGTGCTGCTCAGAAAGTGCGTGTGCCATCGATCGGAACAAGTGGTAATCTGAAGGAGCAA
>NW_005354228.1:736719-738072 GCF_000412655.1 Myotis brandtii | reverse complement strand
TTGCAGTCGATGTTGATGGTTGACCTGGATCAAATGATGATTTTGTACATTTGGGATTCTCAAAATAAATCCACTTTTCATCGCCAGTCACATTTCGATGCAAAAAAGACTTTCTTTCCCCTTGAAGCAGCAACGTTTTACTGATGACTTTTCGGTTTTCCATTTGTCTTTTGTTCAGTTGATGTGGCACCCATTTTCCTTCCTTTAAAGTCTTTCCCATTGCTTGTAAACAATCGGAAATTGTTTGCTGAGCAATCTTGTAATTGTTGGTCTTCAAACTTTTTCGGTTGACCTGGACGTTCTTTGTCTTTCACATTGAAATCATCACTTTTAAAGCATTTAAACCAGCGTTTACAAGTATCTTGAGATGGAGCACATTCACCATAAGCTTCCCAAAGTATTCAGCAGCACCTGTCTTCAAAATAAAGTAATGAATTAAAACTTCCTACAAATGCTCTATTTTTGGCACGAAATTCAACATTTTTAAGTTTAAAAATATCTATGATGCTAACAGCTTCCGAAAATTTGACATATGGTTTTGAAGCTTGTTGTCAATACAACAAAATAGCATACATATCAAATCGCATATATATCAACATATGTGTGACTCCATCTATTATCCAAAATATGCATTATTAACCGGTATACCTAGTAAAAGATCTTGCCTGGGAAGTATTAACCCACCCGCTGTATTCACCAGACTTTGCTCCTTCAGATTACCACTTGTTCCGATCGATGGCACACGCACTTTCTGAGCAGCACTTCAAAATGTATGAAGAAGTGGAAAATTGGGCCTCTGAATGGTTTGCCTCAAAACAAGAAAAGTTCTATTGGGACGGTATCCACAAATTACCTGAAAGATGAGGGGAATGTGTAGCTAGCGATGGACATTACTTTGAATAAAAACACTTCTGATGTTTCTCTTGAAATTATCATGTTTTCTTTGATTACAAAATTCGCATTATTAACCAGTACACCTAGTACAAAGGAGTTCCCATAAGGCTGACACCTGATTTCTCATCAGAAACTCTACAGGCCAGAAGGGAATGGCATGAAGTACTCCTCAAGGTAATGGAAAGCAAGGATATGAGATCAAGATTATTATAACCAGCAAGTATATCGTTCAAAATAGATGGTCAAATAAAGAGCTTCCCAGACAAAAAAAAAAAAAAAAAAAGGCTGAAGGCATTCATCACCACCAAGCCAGCATTACAAGAAATGCGAAAGGGACTGCTATAACGAGAAGAAGAAACAGAGAGAGAAACCTAGCCATACAGAATTAAAATGGCTATAAATAAGTACCTCTCAATAATAATCCTAAATGTAAATGGATTAAATGCTACAATCAAAAGG
>NW_005354228.1:733486-736009 GCF_000412655.1 Myotis brandtii | reverse complement strand
GACTTCAAAATGAAGGCCATCACAAGAGACAACAAAGGTCACTACATAATACTAAAGGGATCGATCCAACAAGAGAATATAACCCTGGTAAACATATATGCACCCAATATAGGTGCACCTAAATATATAAGAAAACTTCTAGAGGACTTTAATGGAGAGATTGACAACAATACAATACAACACCCCACTGACGTCACTGGACAGATCTTCCAGACAAAAACTTAACAAGAAAACAGTGACTCTAAAAGACACTGGATCAGGAAGATTTAATTGACATTTAGAGAACATTTCACCCCAAAGCTGCAGAATATACATTCTTCTCAGATGCACATGGGTCATTCATAAAGATAGACCACATGTTAGGACACAAAAAAAGTCTCTACAAGTTCAAGAAGATTGAAATAATATCAAGCATCTTCTCAGATCACAGTGGAATGAAATTAGAAATCAACTACAGTAAAAACACCCCAAAACATTCAAACACATGGAGGCCAAATAGCATGTTATTAAACAATGAATGGGTTACCAACAGGATCAAGAAAGAAATTTAAAAAACTTCCTGGAAACAAATGAAAATGAACACAAAACAACCCAAAATCACTGGGACACAGCAAAAGCAGTCCTGAGAGGGACGTTCATAGCACTGCAGGCCTACCTCAAAAAACAAGAAAAATCAGCAATAAACTATTTAACCCTACCACTTAAAGAAATAAGAAGAGAACAACAAGAAAAGCCCAGAGTAAGTAGAAGGAAGGAAATAATAAAGATTAGAGCAGAAATAAATAACATGGAGACTAAAAAAAAATAAAATAAAATACAAAAAAATCAATGAAACCAAGAGCTTTGAAAGGATAAACCATTAGCCAGACTCATCAAGAAACAAAGAGAGAGGACCCAAAAAAAATGAAATCAGAAACAAAAGTGGAGAAGTAACCACAGGAAGGATTGTAAGAAAATACTATGAACAACTCTATGCCAACAAGCTGGACAATGTGGATGAAATTGACAAATTCCGAGAAAAATAAAATCTCCAAAAACTGGATCAGGAGGAATCAGAAAACCTGAATAGTCCAATAACAACTGATGAAATAGAAGCTATAATCAAAAAACTCCCACCAAAAAAAAGGTCCGGATGGCTTCACAGGGGAGATTTTTCCAAACATTCAAAGAAGAACTAACACCTATACTCCTCAAACTTTTCAGAAAATCCAAGAGGAAGGAACACTTCCAAACTCTTTTGGAAGGCCAGCATTATCTTAATTCCAAAACCAGATAAAGACACTACAAAGAAAGAGAATTACAGGTCAATATCCCTGATGAACGCAGATGCTAAAATCCTCAAAAAATATTAGCAAATCGCATCCAGCAATATATTAAAAAGATCATACACCATGATCGAGTGGGACTTATTCCAGGGATGCAAGGCTGGTACAATATCTGTATATGAATAAACGTGATACATCACATAAACATTGAAAAACAAAAATCACACAATCATATCAATAGACACGTAAAAAGCATTTGACAAAATCCAACACCCATTTTTGATAAAAACTCTCAGCAAAATAGGAATAGAGGGAGCATATCTCAACATTATAAAGGCCATATATGACAAACCTATAGCCAACATCATCCTCAATGGGCAAAAACTAAAACCATTTCCCCTAAGAACAGGAACAAGACAGGGATGTCCACTTTCACCACTCCTGTTTAACATAGTACTGGAAGTGCTAGCCATAGCAATCACACAAGAAGAAGAAATAAAAGGCATTCAAATTGGAAAAGAAGAAGTAAAACTGTCATTATTCACATATGACATGATATTGTACATAGAAAACCATAGTGACTCCATCAAAAAACTACACTTAATAAATGAATTTGGCAATGTAGCAGGATACAAAATTAACACCCTGAAATCTATGGCTTTTTTATATACCAATAATGAACTCACAGAAAGAGAAACTAAAAAAACAATCCCATTTACCATTACAATAAAAAAAATTAAGATACCTAGGAATAAACTTAATTAAGGAGGTAAATGATCTATACTTGGAAAACTACAGGCCGTTGAAAAAAGATAGAAGAAAATATAAACCAATGGAAGAATATACCGTGTTCATGGATTGGTAGAATCAACATCATTAAAATGTCCATACTACCCAAAGCAATCTATAGATTCAATGTACTCCCCATTAAGATACCAACAGAATATTTCACAGACCTAGAACAAACTCTCCAAAAATTCATCTGAAATAAAAAAAGACCACGAATAGCTGCAGCAATCTTGAGAAAGAAGAACAAAGTTGGAGGGATCACAATACAAGATATCAAGCTGTATTACAAAGCCACTGTTCAAAAAACTGCCTGGTACTGACACAAGAACAGACAGACCAATGGAACAGAACAGGGAACCCGGAAGTCCACCAAGCCATTATGCTCAATTAATATTTGACAAAGGAGGCAAGAGCATACAATGGAGTCAAGACAGTCTCTTCAATAAATGGTGTTGGGAAAATTGGACAG
>NW_005354228.1:730450-732337 GCF_000412655.1 Myotis brandtii | reverse complement strand
TCTTGCCATTTGCAACAGCATGGATGGAACTGGAGAGCGTTGTGCTAGGTGAAGTGAGCCAGTCAGAAGGATAAATACTGCGTGATCTCACTCATTTGTGGAATATAGTGAACAACATGGGCTGATGAAAAGGGATGGATCCAGAGACAGAGAGGCAGCGATAGGACTGTCAAACCTCAGAGGGAAAGTAGGGGAGGGTGGGGGTAAGGGGAAGAGATCAACCAAAGGACTTGTATGCATGCATATAAGTCCAACCAATGGACACAGACAACAGGGGGATGAGAGCATGAGTGTGTGGGGGGGAGGTTGGGGGTTAATGGGGGGATGAGGACACATTTGTAATACCTTAACCAATAAAGAAATTTAATAAATAAATAATTTTTTTAAAAAACGATCTAAGGGAAGCTCCAAGTTAAACCAAAAGCACACGGCGCAGTGTGCGCGTGGTTTGGGACAGGGACACAGACTTGACTACAATCTAGTCTCCGCAGCCAAACCCTTCTGGACTGAGCACTGGCGGGTGGGAGATCGTGAGCTCTGTTCTGAGGTCAATCTTTAACGCCCCGCTTCCATGTCACAGGTAATTTTTTCATTATAACAGCAACTAACGGGAATCAGAACCTACTTGAGCTCTCCACGCTGAGCAGATGAACCACCGACTCTCCACCGCGGGAGCGTGGAGTGTCCGCTCAGAGGCGCTCTGTCCCGCAGACACGGCTTCTCAGGGGAGACCCCAGAATCCTTCCGACTCCCACAATCAGGCCAACCCATTAGAAACGCTGCTGTGTGTCTTTAGTAAAACCTCCCACCGGTAAACCCCAATCTCTGGGCCACACACTGTTTGTTTTGTTTTGTTTTTAATCCATACTGAAGGATTTTTTTAAGTTAAAAATTTTTTTTGTTGTTAATCCTCACGCAAGGTTATTTTTCCATTAATTTTTAGAGATAGTGGAAGGGAGGGGGAGAGACAGAAACACCGATGTGAGCGAGACACATCAATTAGTTGCCTCCCACACAAGCCCTGACCAGGGCCCGGACCGGGGAGGTGCCTGCAACCAAGGTCCGTGCCCTTGACCGGAATCGACCTGGGACTGCAGGCTGATGCTCTATCCACTAAGCCAAACTGGCCAGGGCCACACATTTATTTTAGACCCTGTTAAATGTCTCAATAATTCAGGATAGTCGAACTTCCTGGTCAACCTGTATAACTTACTGCAATAAGATTTAATCTTATATTTTCCTTCTAGAAATAAATTTTATTTTTTAATCCTGATAACATTATTTATAACCAGATGGTACAAGGGGCATCCCCCACACAGGCACCTCTGTGTGGCACCAGGTGGCACCGTGTGCAGGGCCAGTGTTAAACTGCCATGGTCTCCTCACAGGGTGCTTCTGCCCGTGACACGTTCACCATCCAGCTAAGCCCAAGTCCCGGGGTTCCACCTAAATCAGCTCATCTCTGGGTGGTCAGCCACAGGCTCTCGGAGGCAGTTTTTGTCAGCCCTGAGTAGTTAACCTCACTTCCAAAGCAGATTCCTGGGAAACGTTCCTGAGGCCTCACCTGGAGCCCCACTGCTCCCTGGCCCATCCACATCCCGCCTACTGCCCGCTCACCGCCCGGCAGCTCTCCCCCGACTCCACAGCCCATGCACACCACGGCATTCAACATATCTTCTTGCTGACAAGTAATAATTTGTAACAACAAAAACAAAACCACTAAATCCCACCTTCACAGAACTGCCCTCACACGCCATCCCTACTTTCTACCACCCATCCCGTCCCATCCCCACACACTGCCCAACCCACACCCCAGGGGCCGGCACCCCACAGGCCTGCCCCACACGGGCCTGCCCCACACGGGCCTGCCCCACACGGACCTGCACC
>NW_005354228.1:726897-730175 GCF_000412655.1 Myotis brandtii | reverse complement strand
CACACGGACCCGCACCACACGGACCCGCAACACACGGACCCGCACCACACGGGCCCACACCACACGGACCCGCAACACACGGACCCGCACCACACGGGCCTGCACCGAGCCGCTCTGGCTGAGGTTGCACATATCCCACAAGCCTTTCCCATTCTACACGGCACAGCTGGTCCCTCTTCGCTCCTTCCTGCTTGAATACACTTCTCTCCCGGCTTCTGGGAAAATACATTCTGATTTCCTCCTGTCCCCACCCCACTCCTCAGTCCCCATGTGGTTCCCTCCCCTGCAGGCCTTACTAGACAGCTCACAGGTTCGGCACACCACCTCGTCCAGAACAGACTCCGAGGCCACCAGGCTTTCTGCACACGCTGCCCTTTCTCTGCTTCCCACCCGGCTGACTAACAAATGACCCTCTCCACACCCTGCAGGTCTCGGCTGAGGCACAGGTCCTCAAGCATGCCCCCCGACACTCCAGCTGCATCCCCATCACTCCCTCTCATCCCCTGCACTCACCCCATTCATAAGTCTGTGCTCTCTGGTTCAACGTCACTCACTACTACCACTCGCTTCTCCACTGCCCTAGACTGTGAGGTTCATGAGAACACAGGGCCCGGCACTGCTGACTGAAACCTTCCCCTGCTTTTTCTTCTTCTTTAAATACAAATTACTAAATGGGATTTGCCAAGATATGTGGAAAATAGTTCAGTTTGAAGTATAAATACTCCCTCAAAGCAAAAACTGTTTTTAAATTATTATTGTTATTACTGTTTTTCAGGTTAAGAAACTGAGGCCCCAGAAGGCATGGGTTACAGTCAGAGTATTACAAAAGTCATAAACTTATGCCTGGCTGGCATGGCTCAGTGGTTGAGCATCAACCTATGAACCAGGAGGTCAGGGTTTGACTCCCAGTCAGGGCACAGGCCTGGCTTGAGGGCTCGATCCCCAGTGTGGGGCATGCAGGAGGCAGCTGATCAATGATTCTCATCACTGATGTTTCTATCTTTCCCTCCCCCTTCCTCTCTAAAATCAATAAAAATGTATTTTTTAAGAAGTCATAAACTTATAACTCTAAACTGATGGCCTCCCTAGAGAGAAAAGAAGTCCAGAATAGATATATTTTAATTCCAAATAAAAGACTTGGCTCGATGAGTTGCATTTCTGAAAATAGCTGTCCAGCCTTTGTGAGGCAGACACACCCACACATGCTGGGCATTCTGAAGGCTAAACATAGCGACTGCAGGACAGATACTAAAAGACACCTGTCGGGAGGCAAGAACGCAGCGATGCTTCATGCCTCCCTGGGCCCCTCCCCACACTGAGCTGGGAACTGGAAAAGGGCCACGCTCTCCCAAAGTTTCCATTCCGTGTACTTTTTATCAAAGTGTGCACATAAAGAAGCGACAGCACTCCTGAGAAACCCCGCAGCCCACCGCCGCCTGCTCCTCGCGTCCCCAGGCAACCACTTCCAACTCTCAGCTGGCCCTTCCTGTATTTCACACCCTCAGGGAACATGCTTACACACTACTTCCGGAATCTGTCATTTAGATCACTAGTCAGAATTCATATTATAAGTATGTATACACTGAGAGTTGAATTTTAGAGTAAAACTATGAAACGTCCTAATCCACACAACTTTTCCTTTTCCCTGGAATTAACTGTCCTGGGATTTTGTGCTTATTAAGCTTTCCATGTAACAATAATGTAACCACAAAGTCCCCCTGGAGGGCAGATCTTCCTTCCACCTGTGCCAGAACCGTAGGTGTGCAAGCGATTTCTCTTGTCTTAGGGGTTGTCCCATCTGGTCTGAGGGCCCCCAGCTGCGTCACACCCTGGAGACCCCCTTCTACGGATTTTTCTTAAACAAATAACAAAAAAGTACAAACTAGTAAGAGAAAGACTTGTACATGTGACTGCATGATAATTAAGAATGTTGGTTCTTCAAAAATAAAAAGCCAAGTCATAAAGGGAATGTTAACATACATATAATTGAAAAATACACAACACATACATACGTGTGTGCACACACACAACTCCCATGGAAAAAATGGGCAAAAGACACAAACATTTCTCAAAGGCAAAACAAATACTTAAGAAACACATAAAAATTCTCATCCTACGGACTAGGAAGGGAAATATCATCTCGGTGGTTCTGAGTACTATCTGAATTCCTACCGAATGAACAGTCACCCCTGACTACTAAGTACTGGTGAGGAAGTGCCACGTGGGCATCTGCACACACTGCTGCCAGCCTGTGCCCTGGCACAATGACCTGGAACACAACTTGGAATGATCCAGAAAAGCTGGGTGCACATCTGTCGGCTGGCGCTGGGCTCCTCGCATGCCCGCTCTCCTCTCCTCAGCAAGCGTGCAATGCCAGGCCCACACCTTTAAGGCTGCACAGAGCACATGACTTGCTTTGGCCAATGTAATGCGAACAAAGAGAACAGGTGTCACTTCCAAGCAGAAGCTCCAAGAGCAGCATGAGCTTCGCCACGTTGCCTCCGCCTCACCCTGGAGGTCATGGACACGTTAGGGACGGAGCCGCCACCGGCCTATCTTGGAGTGCCGACAAGGAGAGCTCCCTGCAGACCACGCCAGAGAGACAGCCCGGGGGACACACAAACGTGGGCCCTAGGCCGCTGAGGGCGACTGTCACTGCAGCATGGCCTGGCCATCTGGGCTGGTCCACCCGACAGGTCACTCGTGGACATCGTGTAGGAATGCTCACAGCAGCATTATCTGTAACAGCAAAAACAACTAGAAACCCAAATACCCACTAACAGGAGAATGAATATATAAATACCACCGGTCCTCGAGTAACATAACATTGTTACATTCAACGTCATTTCATGAGAACGGCTCTGGGTTTTCGGGGACTCAGGTTCCTCCCACATTTCAGAAACATGCAGGGTGACTGGCGTGTCTCCGTGGTCCCTGAGTGAGCGTGCCGAGTGGCCCTGAGATGGAGGGTGTCCTGCCCAGAGTGGGACCCGTCTGCACTCCTGAGCCACTGGGAGCATCCGGCCACCATGACCCGGAACTGGAACCAGTGGGTTGGAAAAAATGACCTTGCTTGTTTTCAGGAATCTTTCTTAAAGGCATGTATAGTTCACATTTATTTCAATGTTTAATATTAGAAGCATATAGGAGAATGTGTACTGTTTATATGCAAAAACTACACCATTTCACATAAGGGACTTTGAGCATCTGTGGATTTTGGTAGCCACGGGAGACAAATCCTCCCCAGATCCCGAGGGAAAACTGCGCCCGCGCGTGCG
>NW_005354228.1:718517-725879 GCF_000412655.1 Myotis brandtii | reverse complement strand
GCACCACACGGACCCGCACCACACGGGCCCACACCACACGGACCCGCACCACACGGACCCGCACCACACGGGCCTGCACCGAGCCGCTCTGGCTGAGGTTGCACATATCCCACAAGCCTTTCCCATTCTACACGGCACAGCTGGTCCCTCTTCGCTCCTTCCTGCTTGAATACACTTCTCTCCCGGCTTCTGGGAAAATACATTCTGATTTCCTCCTGTCCCCACCCCACTCCTCAGTCCCCATGTGGTTCCCTCCCCTGCAGGCCTTACTAGACAGCTCACAGGTTCGGCACACCACCTCGTCCAGAACAGACTCCGAGGCCACCAGGCTTTCTGCACACGCTGCCCTTTCTCTGCTTCCCACCCGGCTGACTAACAAATGACCCTCTCCACACCCTGCAGGTCTCGGCTGAGGCACAGGTCCTCAAGCATGCCCCCCGACACTCCAGCTGCATCCCCATCACTCCCTCTCATCCCCTGCACTCACCCCATTCATAAGTCTGTGCTCTCTGGTTCAATGTCACTCACTACTACCACTCGCTTCTCCACTGCCCTAGACTGTGAGGTTCATGAGAACACAGGGCCCGGCACTGCTGACTGAAACCTTCCCCTGCTTTTTCTTCTTCTTTAAATACAAATTACTAAATGGGATTTGCCAAGATATGTGGAAAATAGTTCAGTTTGAAGTATAAATACTCCCTCAAAGCAAAAACTGTTTTTAAATTATTATTGTTATTACTGTTTTTCAGGTTAAGAAACTGAGGCCCCAGAAGGCATGGGTTACAGTCAGAGTATTACAAAAGTCATAAACTTATGCCTGGCTGGCATGGCTCAGTGGTTGAGCATCAACCTATGAACCAGGAGGTCAGGGTTTGACTCCCAGTCAGGGCACAGGCCTGGCTTGAGGGCTCGATCCCCAGTGTGGGGCATGCAGGAGGCAGCTGATCAATGATTCTCATCACTGATGTTTCTATCTTTCCCTCCCCCTTCCTCTCTAAAATCAATAAAAATGTATTTTTTAAGAAGTCATAAACTTATAACTCTAAACTGATGGCCTCCCTAGAGAGAAAAGAAGTCCAGAATAGATATATTTTAATTCCAAATAAAAGACTTGGCTCGATGAGTTGCATTTCTGAAAATAGCTGTCCAGCCTTTGTGAGGCAGACACACCCACACATGCTGGGCATTCTGAAGGCTAAACATAGCGACTGCAGGACAGATACTAAAAGACACCTGTCGGGAGGCAAGAACGCAGCGATGCTTCATGCCTCCCTGGGCCCCTCCCCACACTGAGCTGGGAACTGGAAAAGGGCCACGCTCTCCCAAAGTTTCCATTCCGTGTACTTTTTATCAAAGTGTGCACATAAAGAAGCGACAGCACTCCTGAGAAACCCCGCAGCCCACCGCCGCCTGCTCCTCGCGTCCCCAGGCAACCACTTCCAACTCTCAGCTGGCCCTTCCTGTATTTCACACCCTCAGGGAACATGCTTACACACTACTTCCGGAATCTGTCATTTAGATCACTAGTCAGAATTCATATTATAAGTATGTATACACTGAGAGTTGAATTTTAGAGTAAAACTATGAAACGTCCTAATCCACACAACTTTTCCTTTTCCCTGGAATTAACTGTCCTGGGATTTTGTGCTTATTAAGCTTTCCATGTAACAATAATGTAACCACAAAGTCCCCCTGGAGGGCAGATCTTCCTTCCACCTGTGCCAGAACCGTAGGTGTGCAAGCGATTTCTCTTGTCTTAGGGGTTGTCCCATCTGGTCTGAGGGCCCCCAGCTGCGTCACACCCTGGAGACCCCCTTCTACGGATTTTTCTTAAACAAATAACAAAAAAGTACAAACTAGTAAGAGAAAGACTGGTACATGTGACTGCATGATAATTAAGAATGTTGGTTCTTCAAAAATAAAAAGCCAAGTCATAAAGGGAATGTTAACATACATATAATTGAAAAATACACAACACATACATACGTGTGTGCACACACACAACTCCCATGGAAAAAATGGGCAAAAGACACAAACATTTCTCAAAGGCAAAACAAATACTTAAGAAACACATAAAAATTCTCATCCTACGGACTAGGAAGGGAAATATCATCTCGGTGGTTCTGAGTACTATCTGAATTCCTACCGAATGAACAGTCACCCCTGACTACTAAGTACTGGTGAGGAAGTGCCACGTGGGCATCTGCACACACTGCTGCCAGCCTGTGCCCTGGCACAATGACCTGGAACACAACTTGGAATGATCCAGAAAAGCTGGGTGCACATCTGTCGGCTGGCGCTGGGCTCCTCGCATGCCCGCTCTCCTCTCCTCAGCAAGCGTGCAATGCCAGGCCCACACCTTTAAGGCTGCACAGAGCACATGACTTGCTTTGGCCAATGTAATGCGAACAAAGAGAACAGGTGTCACTTCCAAGCAGAAGCTCCAAGAGCAGCATGAGCTTCGCCACGTTGCCTCCGCCTCACCCTGGAGGTCATGGACACGTTAGGGACGGAGCCGCCACCGGCCTATCTTGGAGTGCCGACAAGGAGAGCTCCCTGCAGACCACGCCAGAGAGACAGCCCGGGGGACACACAAACGTGGGCCCTAGGCCGCTGAGGGCGACTGTCACTGCAGCATGGCCTGGCCATCTGGGCTGGTCCACCCGGCAGGTCACTCGTGGACATCGTGTAGGAATGCTCACAGCAGCATTATCTGTAACAGCAAAAACAACTAGAAACCCAAATACCCACTAACAGGAGAATGAATATATAAATACCACCGGTCCTCGAGTAACATAACATTGTTACATTCAACGTCATTTCATGAGAACGGCTCTGGGTTTTCGGGGACTCAGGTTCCTCCCACATTTCAGAAACATGCAGGGTGACTGGCGTGTCTCCGTGGTCCCTGAGTGAGCGTGCCGAGTGGCCCTGAGATGGAGGGTGTCCTGCCCAGAGTGGGACCCGTCTGCACTCCTGAGCCACTGGGAGCATCCGGCCACCATGACCCGGAACTGGAACCAGTGGGTTGGAAAAAATGACCTTGCTTGTTTTCAGGAATCTTTCTTAAAGGCATGTAGTTCACATTTATTTCAATGTTTAATATTAGAAGCATATAGGAGAATGTGTACTGTTTATATGCAAAAACTACACCATTTCACATAAGGGACTTTGAGCATCTGTGGATTTTGGTAGCCACGGGAGACAAATCCTCCCCAGATCCCGAGGGAAAACTGCGCCCGCGCGTGCGTGCGCGCGCGTGCACACACACACACACACACACACTTAAAATATAACTGGAGTCGTGGGAAAATAATCTTCAGAAAAATACACGACGTATGATTCTCCTTTTATAAAGTTACAAAAGCATACAAAACTAAACAATGTATTTTAGGGATACATATACAGATGTTAAAACTACAAATAAAAGCAAGGGAATCGCAACACCTAATACAGGAGAGCAGTGCCCACAGGGAGGTGGGACTGTACCAGCAAAACACACAGAGGGCTCTCAGGCACTGGAGAGATTCTAGTCTTTGCTCATTTTATTAGTTATTGTTCACATTTACATGATGTACTCCTGTTCACACAAAAGATTTTATATTTAAAATTTTCTGGCAAACTACCATCCTATTTACTGTTCCAATGTCCATTCTCTATTAGTAAATATTTATTTATTCAGTATAAAACCAATCACAAAATACAGTACCTTTTCCTAAGATCTTTTCAGGGGCTGTCTATTTTGTTATTGATTTTTCTTTCCTTTTTTAAAAAAAAGTCAATAAAAGGAAGCAAATAATAAAATCTGGTAGAATAACAGACCCAGCCGATGTCCAAGAACATTAGTGACTTGGGGTCACAGAGCCGCACTGGCCGCAGCGATGTACTGGGGACCTCCTTCCAGGTCTGATAGGACCATTTGCATAGAGGTTACCACGGGGGCTCTAACGCTGAGTATCGGGCTGACACACTGCCACTGGTCCTCACAGCACGCGGGAAGGGCAGGCGTGGGAAACGGCCTACGTTACCTGTCGCTGTTTTCTGCATAATTTCTATTTCCACGACAATGCAAAACATTTCTCATCCTCAAAGGTTCACGTCTATCAACCCTACTCAGACGTCCTCACGGTCGCATCTATACATCTATCAAGAGTATCCAGTGACAGACCGGCCAGTGCCGCGGGCGGTGAGGACCGACCGGGCTCCCTGCGGGCCCACGTCTGGTGTGCTCCAAACAGGTCGCGCCACAGAGTGGCGACAGCATGAGTCTGTGAAGGAAAAGCAGGGACAGTGGGAGAGGACGGGGAGGCGAGGGCCCCAGGCAGAGGGCAACTGGGAGGGCCTCGGGCGAGAGCCTGGTGCTGGCGGCCTCGCCGGAGCAGGGGTGAGGCAGCAGCACCCAGGGAACTGCTCAACTTTTAACACAGTTCATTCAAGTTTCAATAATGGAGGGGAAATCTGAGCTAAAAATATTATCAGATTTACCACTTGCATTTTAAACAAATTCCTCCTTTATCCAATGCCACCAGAATGTAGAGTCAAAATCATAAAAGCCTTCACAGCTAGCAAATGACTTGGTTAAAAAGCTAAGCCTCTCGATCACGTTCAGCTCCTCCCCGGTCCCCATCAGGCTGAGCTGCTCCCGCCACTCCAGTCTGGGCGGTGACCTCGTCTTGAAGTTGATGCTGCTCATTCTGAGTCCCCCGTCCACCGCCTCCCAGGTGCTAGCTCTCCCCTCTGTCCTCCCAGACCTGACTGCACTGTGATGACACTCCACGGCCGGAGGCGCATCCAGGGGAACACCTAGCTCAGTGATGGCGAACCTTTTGAGCTCGGCATGTCAGCATTTTGAAAAACCCTAACTTAACTCTGGTGCCGTGTCACATATAGAAATTTTTTTATATTTGCAACCATAGTAAAACAAAGACTTATATTTTTATATTTATTTTATATATTTAAATGCCATTTAACAAAGAAAAATCAACCAAAAAAATGAGTTTGCGTGTCACCTCTGACACGCGTGTCATAGGTTCACCATCACTGACCTAGCTCCTTCCTGCTCCAGGGAGCAAAGCCTTCTGAGGGCGCTTTGGAAACATCTTACGACACTGTATCAGCCACACGGGGTTCTACCTGGAGGAGAGGCTGCCCCCTACCCACCCCCGAGGATGGACTTCCCCAGACAGGTCCCGCGGCAGTAACAGAGGTCACCTGGGACGCTGGTGCCAAGATCCTTCCCCCCCAGAGGAGGAAGTTACAGAAAAGACAGGAGGAGGGGGTCTGTTTTCTACCATCCCTCCAGCTTTCCACAGCAGCCAGCAGCCAGGTGAACAGGAAGCCGAGCAGAGAGGGGGTGCTCTTGTGCCCTGTAATCAGCAGCCTCAGTCGGAAAGCTGGGCCTCCACTTCACCCAACATTTAAGGAAAAGTGAGGTCCTTCACTCATGCACACATCCATCCACCTACTCATCCTGCAAACGTTTACTGAGAATATACTACACGCAGTTCTAGGCACTGTCATAGGTAAAATGCCTGCCCTTGCAGACAGACAATTTAGTAGAGAGAAACAATGAACAAAATAAGTATCTTGTACATTAAAAAGTGAGAAAGTTATGGAGAAAGAAAACTGGAGATGTGCATAGGAAATGTGTGAGAGAGAGAGAGTAGGACCAATTATGATCCTCGATGAAACAAAACCTTGTCTTAAACTTGTCGGAGTACTTACTGGTCACAATGTGCCTCATGTTAGTGTCCATTATTTTCATCGATAAACTCAGTTTTAAACCTTTAACATAAACAGCTGAAAATCTGCCAAGTTAGAATTCTGAAATTTCTGAAAACGGCCACCAACGTGGAGCTGCCCTCTGGGCCACGTCAGCTTTGATTGACAGCTTTCAGACCAGCGGCTGAGCCGTGCAGGGGTGCCTGCTTCCTGCTGCCCGGAGCTGGCACCATGACAGTCGACAGGAGGTCCTGATAAAGCCAGCCAGGGGACGGGACAGGAGGCCTGCTGGGCTGCGGGATGGCGAGAGCCAGGCTCTCCCGGGGAGGCCGGCCTGAACTCGGGGGGGGGCATCTGACCTGAGGCCTTGCCTCCATCTGGATCTGCCTCTCCTGCTGGAGGAACAATCCGAAGTCCCCAGAGCAGCTGCACGAGCACCCACAGCCAGTGTGCAGTGACCTAAGCGAACGACAGCCTTCCCTCCCCATTGCACAGACCCCCAAGCCCTGTCCCACCCTCTACGAAAGGACACCACCTACAGGCCAGGGACTGTGCTGAATGCACCAAAACTCAGATAGGCTCTCGGGAGGAAGGGGAGGACACAGACGATGCCCGCCTCGGCTTCGGACGGGCCACAGGCTGCCACCAACCTCCAGTGGCTGCTGTTCAGGGCCCAACAAGGCCCCGCTGGCTCCTGCCTCTTCCTCTGACTCCCTCCCTCAGAGCCTAAACAGCCCACCCCCACCCCCCAGCAGGCCCACCTGCTCCGAGGACAACAGGTCACCCCACTACCCCTCCATCCAGTTATCTCAACTACCTGCCACTCTCCCGTCCTGATCCCATCAGCGCCAGGCTCAGTGAGGTCTGCCCTCCTAACCAGTCCCTCTGCCAGCTCCCCGCTCTGAGGGTCAAGGCGGGAGGGTCGCTGCCCTTGCACTGGTTCTGCTGGTGCAGGGCCTGCTGCTGATCGGATCACATTTCCCCAGACTCCTTAGCGGGAGGGTCTCCCCGGAATAAGCAGCAGAGTCACCAACAATGAGCCCAGGACCCCGCTGGGCCCTCCGGCCTCTCTCCCTGGCACTGCTCTCCTCCTCAGCACAAGGAAGGTGTGATGGGAAGAAGATCTAACATTCAGATTCCAAAATTTGGAAATTCCATTGAGGTGCCCTAGATACAACTGGGAAGACTAATCCATGCTCCTCGTCGGCCCATTTACACATGCCCAGCTACTGCACGCGGGCCGCCATCTCTCCCTCAGGACGCAGCGTGGGGGGCGCCAGGAGAGGGGCGGGCAGGGGAACAGGGTGACCGGGTCGGCGTGACGGAAGGAGGCCTGACTGTGGGTGGTGAACAGGCAACACAAGGTGAGTACAGATGGCGCTGACAGGACTGGACACCTGAGACACGTCACCTCAGTAACCCATGTCCCTCAGGACAGTCAGTAATATCTTTTAAAAACATGTTTCCAACTGCTTGGTTTTCCATGCGGTTTGGATAACTTTTGGGGGGAAACGCTTTGTTTTTCATAAATTTTACAAGCCTGCGTTTTGTCTTCCTGTCATTCCTTGAAAGACTCTGAACGGGTGTAGGACACTGACCTGCTCGGCGTGGGCGCCACGACCCTGAGCCTGGGAGGGGCAA
>NW_005354228.1:714916-717645 GCF_000412655.1 Myotis brandtii | reverse complement strand
CCCTCATCCTAAACCCAGGAGGAGAGAGGGAAAAGGCCTCTAGTACCCACAGCTGCAGGTGGCCAGACCTAGGATGCAACCAGAAGACTCAGGTGTGTTTGGAATAACACAGCACTTAAAACAACAAGAAACATGTTTACAAATAGCCCAAAAGTAGCATAAAATTTTAAAGACAAATTTTTTCAGATTTTTTAAATGCTTAGCTCACGTGGATGCTCTGGCAAAGGATCTGTGGGCGCTGCGGAGAGGCAGTGATGAAGCAGGGCCCCAGGCAAGGGTCACTGATAGATCCTCCCTTCCCCCAACTGATGGGTGGGGTATGATGTAACCTGCAGCCCAGAAATACCTGAGTGACTAACCAGGTACCTTATATGGACTATACATTGGACCACCAATCCACACCTGCCAAATACCCTAAGCCCTTGTCCTATATGGACAATGCAGTAAGCCACCAATCAGCATGCACCGAGTACACTAAGCCCCCACCCCTTCCCATTCCGCCCCTCAAAAGGCGTGCCCACCCCTGCACGTGTTGCTGTTCTCCCCTTGCGAGACAGCCCGGCAGGTGCTTCTCCTCTAATAAAGCCTGTAGTCCTGGTTTTAGGCCTCAGTCTGATCTTTCAGTCACACCAAACTCAGCACTGGACGCCCCTCCTGGACACAAACCACACGGTGGGTCCGAGGGGAACAAATATGAAACCAGTCATGTTTGTCCTGAGAATTGAAAAGCTGGGAAACATGCCCCTGCTGGGTAGCTCAGCTGGTGAGAGCAAACATCCCAATACACCACGGTGTGGGCTCGATCCCTGTGAGTGTGACAGGGCACAAGTAGAATGTTGGGGACTGAGTAGAATTGTAAGAAATATGACTCATGCTCTGTGAACCGTGACGGATTTGTTCTGATTAAAGAAGGCGCACTCTAACCTGGCTGGGAGTGACACACAGGACCTGGGAGCTCCCCTGGAAATGCAGCCCATCCTCCCCATCAGGGAGCTGCCTGTTGTCATGGAACATTAACAACCTGTTGCAGAAACCAGAGCTGCCAGCCCTTTGAAAACCCCAGCCTTTGCATACCCCCAGGCCTTTGTGAATCTCCAGACTGTAAACTGCTATTTGCATAACTATTGCCTACTTCCCCATGTAATCTTTGTCCTTCTACCCACTGAAGCAGCCGGCTTATGGGGGCAGAGCAGATTTCTGACCTGCTGCTCTCCCAGGCTGCCAGCAGGACTGGAATAAAGGCTCATATAAGATTCAACCCTGTCTCTGCTGAATTGGCTCAAGTAGTGACAGGCAGCACGGACCCATGATTGTCCGGTTACAAGGGCACATACAAGAATCAACTGATGAATGCATAAACACATGGAACAACAACTCTCTCTCTCTCTCTCTCTCTCTCTCTCTAATCAATAAATAGAATTTAAAAAGTAATAAAGAAAAGCTGGAAAATGTGGGATAGGTGATAGTAAGGAAAATATATAGGGGATTTGGAGGTAGAGTTTTAAAACTGAGTATTTCCTCAAAACTGGTATGAAAATAGACACGGGTAAGCTGGCCTTGAACAGTCTGGGGAAGTGCGAGACTCCAGTCCACCTCTACAGGGAGGCAGTTAATATAACAACTGAGCAAGAGATGAGAGCAGCTAGTGTGCCAGGACGAATGGAAGAGGGAAACTGAGACCGTTAAACAGCCAAGCAGTTCACAGCCTCTAACAAAGCAGAAAACCTATCTCCCTAACCAAGGGCACATGAGAGTAAATGGCTCACATTTATGCTCCCCAACCAGAGGGTAAATAGCTTAAATCACCCTATTCAGGGACATAGATAAACACCGTTGGTGGGAATGCAGACTGTACAGTCACTGTGAAAAACACTATGGAGTTTTCTCAAAAATTAAATATGTTCCAGCCAGTTTGGCTCAGTGGATAGAGCATTGGCCTGCAGACTGAGGCTCCTGGGTTCCATTCCTGGTCAGGGCACAGGCCTGGGTTGCGGGCTCCATCCCCAGTGTGGGGCGTGTAGGAGGCAGCTGATCCATGATTCTCTGACATCATTGATGTCTATCTCTCTCTCCCTCTCCTTTCCTCTCTGAAATCAATAAAAATATATATTTTCTTTTTTTTAATAAAAAAATACATTTTTTTAAATTAAATATGGAACTGCCATTTGACCCAGTGATCCCACTTCTAGGAATATATCCTAAGAAACCCAAAACACCAATCAGAAAGAACATATGCACCCCTATGTTCATAGCAGCACAATTTACAATAGCTAAGATCTGGAAACAGCCTAAGTGCCCATCAGTAGATGAATGGATAAAGAAGCTGTGGTACATTTACAGAATGGAATACTATGCGGCAGTAAAAAAGAAGGGTCTCTTACCCTTTGAAACAGCATGGAGGGTCCTGGAGAGTATCATGCTAAGTGAAATAAGCCAGTCAGAGAAAGATATATATCACATGATCTCACATATATGTAGAATCTAATGAACAAAGTAGATCCAGAGACATAGAAGCATGCAACAGACTGATTAATCTCAGAGGGAAGAGGGGGGGAGGGAGAGAAGATATTAACCAAAGAATTTATATCTATAACCATGGGCACAGACAATAGTGAGGCGAAGGCCCAGGGAGGGAATTAGTGCAGGGTGGAGGGGGATCAATGGGAGTGGGGGAAGGAGACAACTGTAATACTTTCAACAATAAAGATAATATTTTAAAAGATCCAATC
>NW_005354228.1:711127-714861 GCF_000412655.1 Myotis brandtii | reverse complement strand
AATGGGGGGAGGGACATATATAATATGTTCAACAATAAAGATTTATTTTTTAAAAATCCAGTCAGTGCCATTTGTGCCAACCACACCCAAGGACGGATGAAGTCAGGGGAACAAGTCTCATTTTGCTGCATCAGCATAAAGCTGATTGAACCTGCAACCTGGGTGTGTGCCCTGATCTACTGAGATCCTCCCCTACACTCCCAGCCTTTGAAACCCTCAAGACAGGAGGAACCAGCGCTCTCTCGCTCTTTCTCTCTCTCCCTCTCTCTCCCTCCCTCTCCCTCCCCTCTCCCCTTTCCTCCCCCGCTTCCCTCCCCCACGCACATGCCTTTGACTCTCCTAAGCTCAAAGTCCCTTCTTTTGATTCTGTAACCAGTCTCCTGCGCCTGTGCAGCCCGCTGCCTCACCTCTGCCTGAAACTTTCTCTTATACTTTGAGTTCTGGGCTCTGAATTCTTTCTTTGCCGAACTCAAGAACCAAGGTCCAATTTCACTGCCAGCACTGCCGGTAACAAGAGGAAAAGAACACCAGAGTGTCCCTCGGGCGTGGACAAGGGATCCTGCCAAAGCATGGCTGTTATCAGGACAGAATGAGAAGTAGATGAACCTCTTCGCTGGCAGCCGAGAAGGCTCGGACGGGCTCAGCCCAGAAACCCGACCTGACCGGGCGGTGGGCAGCCACCAGTGGGCCACTGACCACGCCTCTGAGTGACCCCGAGGAAGGAGTCAGCAGGACTTGGGTGCAGCAGCGCGACAGGGCCGCAGCGGGGCAAGAGCACATGCCTTCCGGGGACAGTGACTGGCACCCCTTTCCCACACACTGCCCGGCCCTGGGATTGCAGGATGGATGGGAGGTGGCCCTGCCCTGAACACCCAGGGCTGAACCACAGGCCCAGCACGGAGTGGGTCCCGTGCCCAGGAGGCCCTGGGAGTCCTGCAAGCAGCGGCTCCTCTCCTCTCGGGCTTGGAAGAGGAATGTTCGCACAGGGTCCAGGAGGGAGGGCGTCGGTGGGGGCAGCAGCCAGGACCTGGGCTTTAGGGCACAGCCCTGGGGGGACGAACAGCCCTAATCACATCCTTCCTGCTGCTAGTGAGCGGGGCACCTTGGCCTTGGGCAAGATGGGCATCTCCCTGAATCTCAGCCTCCTCGACTATAAACCTGGGGTAATCATAGCCCCTTCCTCATAGCCCCTTCTCTAGAGGTGCTGTCTGGTGTTTGGTATATTTAAGTATGGCTCTGGGGACACACAGCACTCGGGATGTGTCAGTCATTTCACTAAAGTGGTCGGCAAACTCATTAGTCAACAGAGCCAAATATCAACAGGACAACGATTGAAATTTCTTCTGAGAGCCAAATTTTTTAAACTTAAACTATATAGGTAGGTACATTGTTATTAACTTAATTAGGGTACTCCTAAGGCTTAGGAAGAGCCACACTCAAGGGGCCAAAGAGCCGCATGTGGCTTGCGAGCCGCAGTTTGCCGACCACTGCACTAAACGGACACAAGTTCCTGGAAGTGAAACAACCCACATGCACACTCATCCGTGTTTTATGTTTTCATCCTCACCAGAGGGTGTGTTTCTTATTGATTTTTAGAGGAAGAGAGAGAGAGACACACGCGTGAGAGAGAAACATTGATCAGTTGCTTCCCATACGCGCCCTGACTAGGGTGAACCCTCACCCTGGGCATGTGCCCCGACCAGAACCAAACCCACCACCTTGGTGCATGAGATGACACTCCGACCAGCTGAGTCCCCGGCCAGATTATTTTAAACAGTCCTCTCCGGTGTTAGCCAGGGTACAGCTTTCAAATGCCAATTGTTATAATTTCCTCTGGGATTACCCAACCCTAGCCCTGGGCACACCTGTGCTGTCTCTCTTCTCTGCGTGCGGTTCTGATCTACAGCAGGTACAGAATCCACATTCTGTTTCAATCGTAACCTCAAGCACAAGGAAAGGGCTTGAGCAATTGAAAGGACCTTCATAAATTATAATTCCCGCAAGATGCAAGTTCATGACTCTTTCTCAGAGCCCAGGATTTGACCTAAAAATGTCTTCTGTGCACCTTCAGCCACCATTGAACCAGTAAAAGTAGGGTCCCTCTTCTTATTTGGTATACAGTAATTGTTACTAACCAGAATAGGTGGAGAGCCTTTCCCTTCCACTTCTTCACACCTATAATTTTTAAATATATATATTTTTTATTTCAGAGAGGAAGGGAGAGAAAGAGAGAAACATCAGTGGTGAGAGAGAATCATTGATCCACTGCCTCCTGCACACCCCCCACTGGAGATCAAGCCCACAACTCAGGCATGTGCTCTGACTGGGAATCGAACTGTACCTCCTGGTTCGTAAACTAATGCTCAACCACTGAGCCACGCCGCCGGGCATCTCCACACCCGTTGACGTTAACAGGGACCCACCGTAAAGGCGGATAAAGCTGAGGTCCCAATTTGAAGAGTTTAACCTGACAAACAAAGGCAAATGCTGAGGCACGTCCTTATCTACTTCACAGCACCCAGGATGAAAAGAAAATCCTAAAACCTCCCAAAGGGAAGAAATAGGCCACAAACTAAAGATGAGAAGTCAGAGCAATAACTTCTCAACCGCAGCACTACAAGCTAGAAGCAGAGCCTCCCAACATCCGACAGAGAACGGCTTTAGGCTAGGAAGTCTATGCCCAGCCCAGCTATTAACCAGGTACGATTTGTTAATCACAGGAAGATATTTTCAGATATTTAAATAATGTACTTGCCAAATATACTTTCTTAGGAAATAATGAAGAATGTGGAAAGAGGGAATAAATTTAAAAAGTGGGAGGAAATAGGAACCGGGAAGTAGAAGACTCAACACGGGAGGCTGGACGGGAGCTCCCAGCGAGGGCCCAGCAGTCCTGTGCGGACGGACAAACAGACGTCTGAGCAGACAGGAGAGTTATGAGCCCGAGAGGCTGTCTGATTGGGAGGAACCGGCAGAGACTGAGAAAGTTTGCATCAAATACATAGAAAACAGCATATTTTCAAAATGAGGGAAAGTTTAACACAATGGAGACTAAGTTTTCCAAGGGGAGAAATGTAATCATATACAAAATTGGCTTGGCTATGAACATATTAGTTTAATCAAAATAACAATCACTGAATGTTTATTTTATTTTTTTAATATATTTTTTATTGATTTTTTCAGAGAGGAAGGGAGAGGGATAGAGTTAGAAACATCGATGAGAGAGAAACATCGACCAGCTGCCTCCTGCACTCCTCCCACTGGGGATGTGCCCGCAACCAAGGTACATGCCCTTGACCGGAATCGAACCTGGGACCTTTCAGTACGCAGGCCGACGCTCTATCCACTGAGCCAAACCGGTTTGGCTGAATGTTTGTTTTAACTAAATATTGTATTATGACTACAGTGAGGGTAGTGTATGGTTTTGGGGAAGGGAAAGAGTAGAAAACCTGAATTCTCATGTTTCATAACAGGAAGTCAATTGATAATATGTTAAAAATCAAGAAATAGTGGTATGAGCATGTAATTTAGAAATAGGGAAGTAAATAGCAGAAGGAAGGGCAAAAGGGTTGAAAGAGGCTGTTTGTAGAGAGAGCAAAGGGGATGGGAACGGGAGCTGTGGTTATAAATCTAAAAACAATGTCTCCTAAAATTATGTACTTTGATATGTATGTATGTATATGTATATGTGTGTGTATATATACATATATATATATACATATATATATATATTT
>NW_005354228.1:699008-710971 GCF_000412655.1 Myotis brandtii | reverse complement strand
CACCTCCGGCCCCAGGTCCCATATGCACAGTGTCATCCACATTTTACACCCTCCAGAGGCTGCAACCAGGGGGCCACCCCTGCAAAGGGGGGTTGGGCACCATGCTCAGGACCCAGTGGGGGGCGGGGGCACAAGATGCACAGGCCAGGCCCGACCTTTGCCCTGACCCGCCCTCCTCAGGAGGCATGGGGAGGAGAAGAGGGGCCCTGCTGCTTGCTGAGAGCAGAGCATGCCTTCTGGACACAACTCTAGACACGGAGAAAAATGGAGAGGAACCAGCATCCTACAGAACCCATACAAGGAAGGGAAAGAAAGAAAAAACCCAGACATACAAAAACCAAATTAAGTGGCCTGGAGATTTTAACCTAGTGGACAAAACAATACGTAGGCTACTATACTACATTTTGAAAATTCCTTTAATTTGTATATCTGCATAAATATTTTTTAGTTTCTTAAATAACAACTTTATAAGATATAAGTAACACATTTTAAAATTTACCTTCTAAAGAATAGAACCCAGCCCTGGCCAGGTGGCTCAGTTGGTTGGAGCGTTGTCCTGTGCACCAAAAGATTTCCATTGGCACACAGCTAGGTTGCAGGTTTGATCCCCTGAGTCATGTATGGGAGGCAACAAATTGATCTCTCTCTCTCTCTCTCTCTCTCTCTCTCTCTCTCTCCTTTCTTTCTCTCTAAAATCCATTCAAAAAATATCCTCAGGTGAGACTTAAAAAACAGAAAAGGATATAATCCCATGGTTTTTAGCATATTTGCAGGTTGTACATCCTTTGCTGCCAGCTAAGTCCAGGACATTTTTGTCACATATTCCAAAAGAAGCCCAGGACCCATAAGAATCACTCCCAGTCCCTATTTCTCCCAGCCCCTGGCAACCACCAATCTGCTGTCTTTAGATTTGTCTATTCTGGACATTTCATATAAAGGGAATTACACAATATATTGCCTTTTGTGTCTGCTTTCTTTCACTTAGCATAATATTTTCAAGACTCATCCAAGTTGCAGCATTTATCAGTCCTTCACTTCTTTTCACGGCTAAATAATATTCCATTTATGGATGTACCACATTCTGTGTATCCATTCATCAGTTGATAGACATTTGGGTTGTTTACAATTTTTAGCAAGTATAAATAATGCTGCTATGAACAGTCATGTACATGTTTTTTCATGGACACATTTTCATTTCTCTTGAATATAAACCTAGGTGTGAAGTTGCTGGGTCACGTAGAAACTGTTTAACTTTTTGAGGAACTGCCAAACTGCTTTCCATGGCAGCTACCAGCAGTGTCTGAGGGCTCGATTTCTCCACATCTTCAGACATTTGCTATTGTCAGTGTGATTGTGCCATCCTAGCTGATGTGGAGGGGCATCTCATCATGGTTCCCATTTTCATCTTCCTGATGGCTAATGATGTCTAGCATCATTCCATTTGTATATCTTTTAAAGAAAACTGACTATTCAGACCATTGCTCATTTTTATTTATTTATTTTCTTTTTATACATTGCTCATTTTTATTTTTTAGTTGTAATAGTTCTTTGTATATTCTGGATACAAGTCTGCATTAATCTACTCAGGCTACCATGATAAAATACCACAGAATCAGGGCTTAAACAGCATACATTTATTTTCTCACAGTTCTGGAGTCTTGTAGTTCAAGGTCAAGGTTCCAGCAGGGTTGGTTTCTGTTGAGGACTCTCTCCTTGACCTGTAGGCAGTGTTTTCACATGGTCTTTTCTCTGTGTCCACATCCCTGGTGTCTCTTCCTACACTTATAAAGACACTAGTCATGTTGGAGTAGGGCCCACCCTTATGATCTCATTCAACCTTAATTATCTCGTTGAAGGCCTTGCCTCAAATACAATCACACTGGGGGCTAGGGCTTCAAATTATGAATATTGGGGAACACAGTTCAGTCCATAACAAAGTCCCTTATTGGATGTATGATTTGCAACCATTGTCTCCCACTGTGAATGTCTTTTCACTTTTTTTTTTTGATGTGTCCTTTGAAGCACAAAAGTTTTTAATTTTTATGAAGTCTAGCTTACTGTTATTTTTGCTTATACTTTTGGTGTCATATATAAGAGCCATTGCCTAATCTAAACTCGCAAAGATTTACCCTATCTATGCTTCTAAGAGTTTTATACTTTTAACTCTTAGAGTTATGTCTTTGACCCATGCTGGACGCAAAGACAAATAGTAGTTAGCAAAAAGTCCCACTAGAAGGCTAATGGACTTTGATATTCAGCAGAGCTAAAAATCAGCATAATATTGCCCTGCTGTTGGCCAAATGGCTCAGGGCAATCCCCTATCTTGATCATTCTTTTACTGTTTTCCAAACTTTACCTTTGATATGCCTGTTTGCATTCCTAAAGGGCAAATGTGTATTTAAGTGAATAAAAAGCTGGCAGGGGAAAGCTTTCAGTTGTTCCTCATCCTTAAGAAGACATACAAGAACACACACTACAGAAAAACACCACATATATAATGTGGGAAGTCCTCCTGCAAGTGAATTCATGCACAGTGCTTCAGAAAATTCACACCAGGAGGGAAATCTTATGAAAGCTGTAAATATGGTGTTGCCTTTATGAGTATCTCATTATTAAAATGGACCCATAGGTAGTATATTTCCAGTTCTTTTGCAAATAAACATTTAGGTGAAAAATAACTCTCCAAGTACTCTTAGCTATAGTACATAAAATTTGCATGTAGTTTTTTTTCTTACATTTCAGTAAACAAAACTTTCATCTTTAAAAAAAAAAAAAAGCTGGCAGGTCCAGGGTTTGGGGGAGATTCTCCACTAGAGGGAAGTTTCCACCTGGCTCCCCCATGATTTCTAAATTCATATTTCTTGTCAAGTGTTTTCATTTGTGCGTCAACCCCTTCTTCAGCTCCTGAACCCTAGCCGTGCTTGTTTACAGACCCATTTTGAGTTAATTTTTGATAAGATGTGAGGTGGAGGTTCAACTTCATTCTTGTACATATAGATATCCAGTTTTCCCAGCATCATTTGTTGAAAAGACTGTTCTTTCCCCCTTGAATTTTTTGCACACTTGACGAAAATCAATTGACCATAAAAATCAGAGTTTATTTTTGAACTTTCAATTCTGTTCCATTGATTTTTGTGTTTATGCTATCCCAGTACTTCATGGTCTTAATTGCTGCAACTTTGTAGTTAGTGTTGAAATCAGAAAATGTGAGTCCCCTGACTTTGTTCTTTTTCAAGATTGATTTTACTACTCTGGTCTCTGGCATTTCCATAGGAATTTGAGATAAGCTTGTCAATATCTGCAAAAAACAAACCAGTTGAGGTTTTGATGGGAAATGCATTGAATCAATATGTCATTCTGGGTACTGTTGCCATCTTAACATGAAATCTTCCAATCCTTGAACATGTTCTTCCACTTCAGTCTTTTTCAATTTTTTTGAACAATATTTTTAGTTTTCAGTATACAAATCTTGCACTTCTTTCATTAAGCCGATTCCTAAGTATTTTGTTGTCTATCCTAATGGAATTTGCATAAACATTTTTTTCTGGATAAAAAATTTTAAATTCTTTATTGTTTTTTTTTTAAAATATATTTTATTGATTTTTTACAGAGAGGAAGGGAGAGAGATAGAGAGTTAGAGAACCATGAATGATTCCAGAAGAGACCAGAACTACCCAGCTGTTTTATAAACTTATAAGCAATAAATGCTTACTATTTTATTTTTATTTATTTATTTTAAAATTCTTTATTGTTGAAAGTATAATATATGTCTCCTTTCCCCCCCATTGACCTCTCCCAGCCCTCTCCCACTTTGACACATGCCCTCACCCCCCTACTGTCTGTGTCCACTGGTTATGCTTATATGCATGCATACAAGTCCTTTAGTTGATCTCTTATACCCCCCAACCTCCCCTCCCCCCACGCCTTCCCTCTGAGGTTTGACGGTCTGTTCAATGCTTCTCTGTCTCTGGATCTATTTTTGTTCGTCAGTTTATGTTGCTCATTATATTCCACAAATGAGTGAGATCATGTGATATTTATCTTTCTCTGACTGGCTTATTTCACTTAGCATAATGCTCTCCAGGTCCATCCATGCTGTTGCAAATGATAAGAGTTCCTTCTTAGATATTGTAAATTGTGCTGCTATGAACATAGGTGTGCATATATCCTTTCTGATTGGTGTTTCTGATTTCTTGGGATATATTCCTAGAAGTGGGATTACTGGGTCAAATGGGAGTTCCATTTTTATTTTTCTGAGGAAACTCCATACTGTTTTCCACAGTGGCTGCACCAGTCTGCATTCCCACCAGCAGTGCATGAGGGTTCCTTTTTCTCCACATCATCGCCAGCACTTGCCATTTGTTGATTTGTTGATGATAGCCATTCTGACAGGTGTGAGATGGTACCTCATTGTCGTTTTGATTTGGATAAACATTGTTTAAATGGAGTTGTATTGCTGAAGGTTTGTGGGAAATCGGTTTTTTTTTTCTTTGTGCTTGTTTGTGGGGGATTTTGTTTTTGTTTTTTCGAGAAAAAGGAAGGGAGACAGAGAGAGAGAGAGAAACATTGATGTGAGAGTAAAATATTGATCGGCCTCCTGCACACCCACACAGGGGATCGAACTCACAACCTGGGCATGTGCTCTGACTGGGAATCAAGCCAGCAACCCTTTGGAGCATGGGACGATGCCCAACCAACTGAGCCACATCGGCCAATAGTTTTAAAAGAAAAAACAGTTTTCTTATAGTGGTGATCATTAAAACTTCTCTACAAAATCTCCCGTTAGCTTTTCATCACTTTGCTCTCACTTTCCTTTCCTTTTTGCCCATTTCGTGGCCTGAATATGCTCATTTAGACACATGTCAACATGCTCACTTAGACGCGGGTGGACATGCTCACTTAGATCCGTGTGGACACGCTCACTTAGACCTGTGTGGACACGCTCACTTAGACCTGTGTGGACATGCTCACTTAGACACGGGTGGACATGCTCACTTAGACACGTGTGGACACGCTCACTTAGACCTGTGTGGACATGCTCACTTAGACACAGGTGGACATGCTCATTTAGATGTGGGTGGACATGCTCACTTAGACACGGGTGGACACGCTCACTTAGATGCAGGTGGACATGCTCACTTAGACACGGGTGGACATGATCACTTAGACACGTGTGGACATGCTCACTTAGACCTGTGTGGACATGCTCACTTAGACACAGGTGGACATGATCACTTAGATGCAGGTGGACACGCTCACTTAGATGCGGGTGGACATGCTCACTTAGACACGTGTAGACACGCTCACTTAGAGGCAGGTGGACACGCTCACTTAGACAAGGGTGGACATGATCACTTAGACACGTGTAGACACGCTCACTTAGATGCGGGTGGACATGCTCATCTGGACACGTCTAAGGGGAACTAAAGAAAAGGGAAGCAGATGCAGAAGCAAGCGGACTGACCGTTTCTTTTCTCTAACAGCCAGCACCGAGGCATTTCCGCTTAGTACTTGCACACAAACTACACCCCCTCAGATACTCAAGCTTCTTCCTTGGAAAGAAACAAAACATAAGAGAATAATTGCCTGAGTGGAGAGAAGCTCGCAGAGGTGGGACTATCGGGGCTCCACATTGCGGGGTCTCCTGGTGGCTGCTCGCCATGGCCACAGCTCTCAGGCACTGGAGAGAAGCCCTGCGACGGGCCAGTCCTGGCTTAGCCTCCCAGACCGGTGCCTCCGGACAGAGCTCGCTCCATGCCGTCCTGGCTTCTGGATGCCAGCGGATTTCCTTGGCTCGAGGGGTCAGGGAGGAGGAGCAGTGACCCCGGGACGTACAGAGTCAGCCTGACGAGGCTTCCTGCCTGAGTGCATTTCCCTCCAGACCAGGTCTCCAGAGCATTGCTGGATGTGAAAAAGGGGGGCTACCCGACAGGAGCTGGCGCAGAACGGCCCGCAGGGGGGCCCCCCTTCTGGGAGACGCCGCCTGAGCCTGATTGCCACTCGCTTGTCCGATCACGCTCAGGCGTAGAAGACGGTGCGATGGCTGATTTAAGTCATTAGGTCCAGCCTCCTCATCTTCATAGTTCCCTGTTGACAAGCATCGCTTCAGCCAAAACCGAGTGGGCGCCATCTCTCCTTCCTTAGCCCACCGCCCTGCTGGTCACAGAACCACCAAGTGGCCTCCCAAGAAGAAAGGAGAGAAACAGTTGGACGCCCACACCCTGGACCGGCCGTTCCCCACGGGAGGGCTGACCCCCTGGAGAGCGTGTGGATGTATTAGGCCTTTATAATGGTGTCCAGGTGTGTGGTGCTGTAAACGCAGCCCCTTCTGGCTTACATTCTAAACCCAAAAGCCACAGCCGTCTAAAGTGTGCAGTTTGGAAATGACATCTAGATGTACCCCCATGCCTGTCCGACGGTGTCACTCCCACTCAGAATTCACCTTCAGCAGCTGGTACAGCTCCGGAAGCGGCCAGCCGGCTTGTGGGCGCGGGAAACACAGAGCCCTGACCGCTCTGCGCCGAATCGTCAAGAGTCTTTCCAGCGTTGCCTCGGATGAGGTTCTGCAAGGTCCTCCCCTCAGCGTGGCCGGAGGCGAGGTCCGTGCACACGATCAAAAACTCCCTTTTGCAAGCGTGTTTGTAGTTGTCATTACCGCGAGGCTGGGCTTCACCTCTGACAATCGTGAGGTAACATTTCCATGGTTGAGGGGAAGCTATTTCCTGAGTGCACTTGGCTTCACTGGGCATCAGCACCATTGATTCCAGGACCCTCACAATGGAATCACTCGGCTTAAAGCACAGCCAGGAGCGCTCATGCTTCATCCAAAGGAATAAACCTCAAATGTGGCCGCAGGCCTCCTGACCCACGGCTCTCGCGTTCCGGGAGGCGAAGGAGGGGCAGTCCTGGGGTGAAAGGGGAGTTCTGAGGGTCCTGGGCATGGGCGGGGGGCGGGGCAAGAAGCTGAACTCTGGGACCTAGTGTTTAGTTTTTCCTTTAAATGTCCTGTTTTGATTGAAGCCATCATTACCTACCAGGGCAGAGGCTGCTGGCTGTCCGTCAAAACCCAGTCCTCCCTTCCTCCTGAGCCTGCGGCCAGGGCACAGCTTCCCACTCCCCTTCTCACTGGGAGCAGCCGCGAGACCAAGTGGTCCCCTTGGAAGCGAGAAGAATGGGGCACCTCCAGGCCTGGCTGTGAGGCCTCCATGCGCTCTTCTTCCTGCCCTTCCCATCCTTCTCATTGGAAGCGGCGGGGGGGGGGGGGGGGGGGGGAGACAGGGCAGGACGACCACCAGCCCAGGACATCAAGCACCTCCTGGAGGCCGGGCTCCCCTGCCTCCCCACACCCCGCTGCCCCCTGCCCTCGCTGCTCCATCACACAGCTGGGCGCCACCGACCACATGTGAGGGAGCTGCCTCCGTGGAGCGTGAAGTTCCCTCTGAGGTCACCCCCACCCCCGTCTAGTTCCCTTGGTCCCTCCCAGGCCCTGAGAACCAGAGGAAGGCGCCTGCTTCACGCAGGCCTGGCTGAAGCCTGGGTGTCCTGGGGGATCTCCTGTCGGTCCCCCGCCTCGTCCAGTCCCCTGCTAAGCGGGCAGAGCCTGGGGAGCAGGTGGGTCTTCACTTCTGCCTCCAGCTGTGCAGTCAAAGCCCCGAGCAGGGCCCCCCACTGCTGGAGCATGAGGCGGAGGCAGGCCCACACCCTCCACCCACCCTCCACCGCCCTGAGAGCCACCCCTTCCTGGGCCCAGTAGCAGCAGGAAGGGCTCTGGCGCAACACTGCTCCTGGGCTGCTTCCCACATCCCGCAGCTCGCTGGCCACGCCAAACAGCACGCACTGAACATCACTCGTCCTTACTGGGCAAGAAACTCAGCAGGACTTAAGCACTGGCTTTCTAACCGGTCAGTGTTAGCAGCAACCATCACTCAGGTGTGGGCAGGAGTCCGCAGGGGTGGCCAGCCGTGCGGACCAGCCGGGCTCAGCCCTGCACTCCCCCTGCCACCAGGAGCAGCGGCACAACCTCAGTCAGGGGTTGGCTTCTCTCTTCGTTGAGGGCCTGTGGGTCCGGCAGCCCGAGTCCTACCCTCACAGGGGATGGGGCCCCGGCCAGCTGAGGGCTGGGCCCAGAGGATGCCTGCCGCTGAGGGATGCCCAGCGCAGACAGTGGTGGCTGAATTCTTCAGGGGAATCGTGCTCAGACTCGGTCGCTCCTCCCCACCTCCTGCCCATATTGCAGGCCCAGCTCTCCTGCCCTCCAATCTCTCTTAACTGGGGCACTTGGCGCCGGCCTGGGTGGTGAGCAGGGTCACCTGCTGTCTTGCTTTGGCTGCTGCGTACTTGTTTTGAGGAAAACACCCTCCCTCCTCCCCCCGCCCCCCAACACACACAGTGCAGCAGACATGTCTCATGATTCTGCTGAAGTCGGCTCCCTGGAGGCGCTCATGGAGAATGTGTGTCTGCTGTGAGCTTCCAGGTCCCTGGCGCCCGCCAGGCTCTTGCCAGCCCCTTTATCAGCCACCATCAGACACCACCGGATAGATTTCACTGGGCCCGGATGTGGACGCAATCAGAGCCAGTCAGCGAGGGTAGCAGAGCTGGGAGGGCAGCTGCTGGGCCCAGAGCCTGCTTGCATTTTTTTTTAAACAAGTATTTTATTGATTTTAGAGAGGAAGGGAGAGGGAGAGAGAGATAGGAACATCCATGATGAGAATCATTGATCAGCTGTCTCCTACACACCCTCTACGGGGGATGGAGCCTGCAACCCAGGCATGTGCCCTGACCAGGAATCGAACCACGGATCCTTCAGTCCATAGGCCAATGCTCTATCCACTGAGCCAAACCGGCTAGGGCGCCTGCTTGCAGTTTAAGGGCCCTTCAAAATGTTTGCATTCTGTAAAAAATGTTATGGGCTCCAAAATATGAAGAGAAAATGGCAAAATCAAGTGAATACTTATTTCTGACACCAAACTGTAATATTGTTAACACGTATTATAGCAGCTGTGCTTAACGTGGAGTCCCGGGTGGCTGTGCCTGACAGGTGTGGCACCCAGACCCCGTGGTCCCGGCGCGACCCAGGCGACTTCCGGGGGAGCCCGGGACCCTCACACCTGGCTGAGGGCTTCCTCTTGCGTGTGCTGCTCACCCAGAGCAACTTGCAGCCCTGCAGGCACCGTCCATGCTCAGTGCCCCACACAGGGGGCCGTTTTCATCTTCCACGTTGCACTTTTACTACCTCTTCAACGTTCAGATACACAAATACTCACCATTGTGTTACAGTTACCTACCGTGCTCAGCACAGTAACAGCCTCTGCAGGCTTGTAGCCTAGAAGCGATGGGCTGTGCCATGGCAGCCTGCGTCCAGGCTGTGGAAGTGTGGTCCAGGATGTTCCTGCAATGACATCACCTAGCAACGTGTTTCTCAAATGCAGCCCCGTCCTCACTGGGCTGCACTAGAAATGACTGTGACTGAGCTAGCGATCACCCAGACAAGTCACTAGTCATTAAACTTTTCACATTATTTCCAAAGTGATTGATGAGCAACATCTGGATTTAAAGAGGCTTCCCAGATCATGTGATTTGGTCCCTTTTGCAGAGGGAGGGAAAGGGGCCCAGAGAAGGGATGGACTTGCCCAAGGTCTTACCATCCAAAGTCGACAGCCCAGGACCAGAGTGGGGGCTTGCGGCTCAGCTGTCTCTGCTACAGCGGATGGTCCCTCTTCCCTCCCTTTCTCAGGGCCTGTCTCTCTGCTACCCAAGGACTCAGAGGCTCAGCTCCCCCCCACAGCCCTGCGAACGGAGGCCACAGGCCAGGCTGTGGCGACCACCCACTCTGCTCTGATGACTTTTTGTTGTTGTTGTTAATCCTCACCCGAGGATTTTTTTCCATTGATTTTTAGAGAGAGTGGAAGGGAGAGGGAGAGACAGAGAGAAACATCAATGTGAGAGAGACACATCAACTGGTTGCCTCCTGCATGCACCTCGACCAGGGCCAGGAAACCTGGAACCAAGGTATGTGCCCTTGACCAGAATTGAACCCGGGACCCTTCAGTCCATGGGCTGACACTATATCCACTGAGCCAAACCAGCAAGGGCTGCCCCCGTTTTTTAGAACAGCCATCCCATGGTGGTGAAGTGGTACCCATTTTCCTAATGACTAATGGCTTGACCATTTTCTTTGCTTATTGGCCATTTATATATCTTTTTTGGAGAAAGATGATTCTCATTTCTTAATTAGTTTATTTGTCATTTCATTGCTAAATTGTATGAGTTCTTTATGTGCTCTGCATACTAGTCCCTTAACAGATGTATAAGTCACCAAGGTTTTCTCCCATGCTGTGGGCATCTTTTCGCTTTCTTGAGAGTGTTCTTTGAAGCACACAACTTTTTAATCTTGATGAAGTTCAATTTATCCTTTAAAAGAATTTTTTTCATTGCTTGTGCTTCTAATGATGCTTTAGTACCACTTAATGCCCCAGGCAGCCAGCCGACTAACATTGTTTTGATTTGTTCTAGGCTAGAGCCTTGAAAACTTTGGAAAATGCCATTTTAAAATGTGTGTTGCTGTAATTACAATTTTTGTCTTTCTTCTCAAAGTGGGTAATGATGACCATGTCCAAACCCCAGAGCACCGTCTCAGAAACCTCCAAGGACACACCCTGGGGCAAGTGGGGTCACCTCCTCCTGTCTGGTTTCTGAAGACCTTACCGATCTAGAGTCTCTAGTGCAGTGTTCCACCCAATGGACTTCTAGGAACGCTTTTCCCATGAGATGCCTGCAGAAAAGGATCCTGTGGTCAAACAAGAGCCTGCCCATCCTATCCAGAAAACTCACAACACGCAGAATAGCAAGTCTCCGAGAGCCCGGCCAGGTGGCGCAGTGAGTGGGCATCCTCCTGTGCACCAGAAGGTTGCCTCCCTGTCCAATGCCCGGGTGGCAGGCTCAGTCCCTGGTAGGGGGCATGCAGGGAGCAGCCGATCTGTCTCTCTCATCTCCCTTTCTCTCTCTAAAGTCAATAAAAATATTTTTTAAAAAGACTTAAAAAAATAAAGAAAACCTCTGAGAAATTTTGCAATAAATGAACAAGTCTAAACAAAAGTTTCTCATGGAGAAAAGGGAACTCTCACGAACTGCTGGTGGGAACGCAGACTGGCGCAGCCACTGTGGAAAACACCATGCAGGTTCCTCAAAAAACTAAAAATGAACTGCCTTATGACTCAGCAATTCCATTTCTGGGTATATATCCCAAGAAACCCAAAACACTAATTTGCAAAAATATATGCATCCCATGTTCATTGCAGAATTATTTGCAATAGCCAAGATATGGAAGCAATCCAAATGCCTGTCAATAGATGAGTGGGTATAAAAGGTGTGGAACAGCCCGGCCAGTGTGGCTCAGTGGTTGAGCATCAGCCTATAAACCAGGAGGTTGTAGGCTTGATCCCCAGTGCTGGGCGTGCAGGAGGCAGCCGATCAATGATTCTCTCTCATCATTGTGTTTCTAACTGTCTCTCTCTCTCTCTGAAATCAATAAAAAAATATTTAATAAAAATAAAAAAATAAAAGGTGTGGGACAATGGAATATTACTCCCTGGCTGGTTGCTCAATGGTTAGAGCATCTGAGAGCAGGTCGCTGCCCTGGAAAGCAGCGGGGTGCGGGTGGGGCCGTGGCTGGGTGGGCACAGCCCGGGACCCTTGCAGCTGGCGCAGCGGTGCCAACCAGCCTGCGGGTCTATTTGCCCCGGACGCAGGCACAACGCGGAGAGAAGGCCCGGGTGGCGCTGCGGCAAGTGCTCCATCCCTTCCCAGAGCGCGCAGCCTCGGTGCGGTTGGAGCATCGGGACATAAATAGCCTGAAAGACGCTTTAATAATTCACACCAACAGCCAGTACCTCCCGCCGAGCGCCGCTAGCTACTCCGCTTCCTTGGAGGCCCTGGCTTTGCCCGGGCAGGTGCTGCTGGAAGCC
>NW_005354228.1:687625-698624 GCF_000412655.1 Myotis brandtii | reverse complement strand
CGCCTCCCTCCTGGGCAGGCGCAGCTGGAGTGTGAGCGCACCGCGCACAGACGCTGACATTGCTGCTCCATTCTTACTAGAGGCCGATGCTCGCAGTTCCTGCAAGAGTAGGCCTTCCTCCCCGCCTCCCCACGCCGCCCGCACTGGCTTCCCTTGCAGCCTTGGCTTCCTCCAGAAGGTCGTCTGGAAGGACGTCTGGTCTAATTAGCATATTATGCTTTTATTATTATTGATTATTATAGATGTCACTGTGATCCAACGCTAATGGAAGAGGGAGTTTCAGATGGGGCGGGGGGGGGACGGGTGGCTATTGAGCTGCTCAGTATGAGGACGGACAGAAAAACAACATGGAGAAACCGGCGCAGACTTCTCCCCAGCAGGGGCGCTGCGAGGAGAGAAGGTGCTTCTAGATCTAGAGCTTCTCTTCTCTTGCAAATACATGGCAGGGAGCCCCTCCTTCATCGCCCACGGCCGCGCCTCTGCCTGCGGAGAAGCAGTCTTTCCCGGGGTGTCTCCCAGGCACTGCCCAGGCGGACCGGGGCCTCAGATCTGACTGGGCTCCCCAGAGGAGCCATCAGTGTGCCAGAGCACAACCCCCATCGCGGGCTCCTGCACGCCCCACTGGGCACCCAGCCTGCCACCCGCAAGGGCCCTGATGGGGATGCAGCCAGCAGCCTTTCGGCACAGAGGCCGATGCTCAATAGACTGAGCCACTCTGACCAGGGACAGCCATATGGTTTTTAAAACCCCCAAACTACTGAAAAAAATCCCCAAATAATGTGGATAAAATTTATGGAGAGGAAAAGGGAAAGGTTCCAACACACCACACCAGGAAACATCAGAAAACTCTGCTATAACGTCTCTCACCCAAAGTTCCACTTGCTGGGGTGCTCACTATCCCCTCGTTAAAAATGTTTGTCAGTCACAGCCGACACATGATATGATATGATTAGACACTTACATAACTTAACAGTGGCCACGCTGGCCCCTCTGGTACCCGTCTGACACCACACGTATCTTACAATATTGTTGACAACATTCCCTGGGCTGTGCTTACATCCGTGATGTTTTCATAGCTGGCATTGTACTTCTTAATCCCTTCACCATTCTCACCCAGCTTCCATCTGGCCACCATCAAAATGATCTCTGTTTCTATGAGTTTGTTTCTGTTTTGTTTGTTCATTTATTTTTGTTTTTAGATTCTACATATAAGTGAGATCATATTTGCTTTGACTGTCTGACTTATTTCATTTAACACAATACCATCTACATTCATGCTGTCACAAGTGGCAAGATTTCATTCTTTTTTATGTCTGGGTAATATTCCGTTATACATGTCCCACATCTTCTTTACCCATTTGCCTAGTGATGGACACTTAGGTTGCTTCCATGTTGGGTATCCTATATAATAAAAGCGTAATATGCAAATTGACCAGTCACTATGGCGCGCACTGACCACCAGGAGGTAGATGCTCAATGCAGGAGCTGCCCACTGGTGGTCAGTGCACTCCCACAGCGGGAGCACCACTCAGCCAGAAGCCGGGCTCACAGCTGGCAAGCCCAGCGGCAGTGGCAGGAGCCTCTCCCGCCTCTGCTGAAGGCAGCCAGTAAGGAGTGAGGGGTCCCGGACTTCGAGAGCCCCAGACTTCGAGAGGCATGTCTGACTGCTGGCTTAGGCCCGATACCTGGGGGAATCAGGCCTAAGCCGCAAGCAGACATCCCCCGAGGGGTCCCAGGCTGCAAGTGGGCACAGGCCAGGCTGAGGGACACCCCCCCCCCAAGTGCACGAATCTCATGCACTGGGCCTCCAGTTGTAAATAATGCTGCAATGAACATAGGGGTACATATATCTTTTTGAATTAGTGTTTTTGTTTTCTTTGGATAAATACCCAGAAGTGGAATTGCTGGGTCACATGGTAGCTCTATTTTTAATTTTTTGAGGAATTTCCACACTATTTTCCATAGTGGCTGCACCAATTTACAATCTCATATCTCCTCTTGTCCAGACCTCCCTCCCTCTCTCCCCCCTCTTCCTGCACACTCCTTGCTCCCCCCTCCCCCGCCCAGGCCTCTCGGCATCTCTGCCCATCTGGATCCCCTTGCAAACCACACTCAGGAAAACCAAGCTCTCACCTCAGGCTGTAGCACAGGAAGGCAGAACAGGAGCAATCAGTCAGGAGCTAATGTTTTCCTAGTCACGAGGTAAATTCATCTGAAATCATTTCGACATTAAGCACATTTGCTAAGATTTATTTTTTTCCGTTCTAGTAACAATGTAGCAAGAAAGGAAGATCTGTCTGCTTAGGGAAATGAATTTACTCACTGTTTCTCTCCCATAAGGCCTCAGCCTAGAGATAACAATCAAAATGTCTAAAGTGAAATTAAGTTTGCCTTTGTTTGATGCTAAGTAGCTTAGTAAAGAAATATAGAGTTGAATTTTATGTAAGACTAGAGGCTCAGTGCATGGATTCGTGCACTGGTGGGGTCCCTCAGCCTGGTCTGCGGGGATCGGGCCAAAACCAGCTCTCCGACATCCCCCGAGAGGTCTCGGATTGCGAGAGGGCGGTTCTCGGTGCGTCACCCAAGAACTGCAGCTGCCAAGTCACCACAGTTCGGCAGCTGCTGTGTAGAGCGTCTGCCCCGTGGTGGTCATTGTGTGTCATAGCCACCGGTCGGACGGTTGGACAGTTGCTTAGGCTTTTATATATACTGGTATATAGATACTTTCTTAAAGCACCCTGTTTAATTTAAAATGCAACTAATAATGGTGGGTATTTTTTATTTAGCAGCTCGAGTTGTTGAGAGACGATTCTCTCTGGTCCTTATGGAGCGGGGCACTGGCTGCCTTTGTTTGGATGTCCTGCTAGGAACCTGGGCACCATGAGCAGCTGGGGGAAGGAGGGTGCCTAAGGGTGCTCCTCTCTGAGCGAGGTCAGACATGCTTGCTGCCCATCAGAAAGGGTGTGGGCTCACAGCCCCGTCAGTCTCCTGCAATGTGACCACTCGGGTGCGGTGTCCCTGGAAGCTGAGGCCTGGGTGGCACGCGCTGGCTGTGCTGGTGCTGGGAGGATGCCCACCGCCACCCCTTCCTTACCAGCAGCTGTGAAGTGGTGCAGGCTGGCTTGTGAGTGCAATCACGGCTCTCGACCAGATGGCACTCTCCCAGGGAAACAGCAAGCAGGTCACTGTTCACCAGGCTCGGGAGCTTGGAATGATGTGCTCCAGGCCCCTCACCCCGCTCAGGGGCAGGTTCTCCGCCAGACACCCAGGCGGGGATGCTAAGCCCACACCGCCACAGTGGCCGGTGCTGAGCTGCTGCCGGGAACATCAGTGGGATTTAACACGGGTTCCGCTTAGTTTACTACGTTTTGAAGGCCAGTGGACTGGTCTTTATCTAGTACATTTTTCTGGTAAAAGGAATCCTGTGACTTAGAAGTCTCTCTGCCAGAAGGCAGCAACCCAACTTTGTTTGCACATGAGTCAGCATGGGGACCTCCATCCTCGGCGACAGCAGGGGAAGCAACACGAAGTGGAGCCCTGGGCCTGGAGAGAACTCTGAGCTGAGCCTGCTCTGTGGCTCCTCCTGGCATTTCTTACAGGAAGATGAGAACTAGGCAAAGGCTGGGGAGAGAGAAAATGTGAAGGAAATTTTTGAAAAAAATTAAAATAGTAGACATGCCACTTAGGAAACTTTCAAACCATACAGAAGTTTATTAAAGATGCCATCTAAGGGGTCCGAGCAAGATGGCGGCATAGGTAAACACTGGAGACTGCTGCCGCAAACAACCACTTCAAAAATACAACTAAAAGACGGAACGGACATCACCCAGAACCACAGGAAGGCTGGCTGAGGAGAGACTCTTCAACTAGAAGGAAAAATAACAGCACACCGAGGCTCAGAGGAGGCGCAGTGTGGAAAAAACTCAGGTGCGGAGGTGCGCGCGCAAAGCGGGCTGGTGGCTGAGAGCGCGGTTGTCGTTTTCGGTCAGGGGGGAGTCTCAGACTCTGAGCTCCAGATACGGGCGAATCGCTGGGGACTCGGACCCAAACGGGAGAAGCGGGAGTGTCTGGCATCAGTTGGAAGGCAGCTTTCCCTCCGAGGTTTGCAGCGGTTCCGGGGGTTCTGAGAAGCAGAGCCTCTGGGAACAGGACTGAGGGCACCATAACGGCTCCCTCCGCCCGCCCTGTTGAGCCCGCCCCGCCCAAGCCCTGCGCAGAGCCATTTGCCGGATCGCCGCAGGCAAAGGCTAGATTAGCGCCCCCCCAGAGGACAGAAGTTTTCCCACTGCAGCAGACACAGCTGATTCTCACAGCCAGTCGGCCTGGTGGTCAAATCCCTCTAGTATTAACTACAACAATCAAGGCTCAACTAGAACAAGACTGCGCACAAAGACCACTAGGGGGTGCACCAAGAAAGCATAAAAAATGCGGAGACAAAAAAACATGACAGAAATGGAGGATATAGAGCTAAAAAACGCAATTTTGAGGGCTTGCAATAAACTTCTGGAGAGCCTCACGAAAACTAATGAGACCCTCGATGCTATGATAAAGAAACAACTAGAAATTAAGCATACACGGTCGGAAATAAAGAATATTACACCCAATAGCAGACCAGAGGAGCGCAAGAATCAAGCCAAAGATTTGAAATGCGAAGAAGCAAAAAACACCCAACCGGAAAAGCAAAATGAAAAAAGAATCCGAAAATACGAAGATAGTGTAAGGAGCCTCTGGGACAGCTTCAAGCGTACCAACATCAGAATAATAGGGGTGCCAGAAGATGAGAGACAGCAAGATATTGAAAACCTATTTGAAGAAATAATGGCAGAAAACTTCCCCCACCTGGTGAAAGAAATGGACTTACAGGTCCAAGAAGCGCAGAGAACCCCAAACAAAAGGAATCCAAAGAGGACCACACCAAGACACATCATAATTAAAATGCCAAGAGCAAAAGACAAAGAGAGAATCTTAAAAGCAGCAAGAGAAAGAGACTCAATTACCTACAAGGGAATACCCATACGACTGTCAGCTGATTTCTCAACAGAAACTTTGCAGGCCAGAAGGGAATGGCAAGAAATATTCAAAGTGCTGAATACCAAGAACCTACAACCAAGAATACTTTATCCAGCAAAGCTATCATTCAGAATTGAAGGTCAGATAAAGAGCTTCACAGATAAGGAAAAGCTAAAGGAGTTCATCACCACTAAACCAGTATTATACGAAATGCTGAAAGGTATCCTTTAAGAAGAGGAAGAAGAAAAAGGTAAAGATACAAATTGTGAACAACAAACATGCATCTATCAACAAGTGAATCTAAGAATCAAGTGAATAAATAATCTGATGTACAGAATGAACTGGTGATTATAATGAATCAGGGACATAGAAAGGGAATGGACTGACTATTCTTGGGGGGGAAAGGGGAATGGGAGATGCGGGAAGAAACTGGACAAAAATCGTGCACCTATGGATGAGGACAGTGGGTGGGGAGTGAGGGCGGAGGGTGGGGTGGGAACTGGGAGGAGGGGAGTTATGGGGGGGGGAAGAGGAACAAATGTAATCTGAACAATAAAGATTTAATTAAAAAAATAAAAATTAAAAATTAAAAAAAAAGATGCCATCTAAGTTCTCAGAGCCCCACATCTGCTGGGAGTCCCATCAGGCCTTCCCATTGCCCCTCTGGGGATGGGGGAGTGTGTATATGAGGAAGGATGTGGATGGCTCAGAAGGAAAGCCCTGGCAGCAGGTGTGAGCGTCATGATGGCCAGTGCAGAGAGGGCCAGGGAACATTCCTGAAGCCAGAGCCCATCAGGGAAAGCAGCTTCCCAAAGAGACGGGTCCACACCGACACCATTGAGCCGCAGACTGGAAATGGGTGAGGTGTATGTGTGGTGTGTGAATGCTCTCTCCATAAAGCTGTTATAACAATAAAATAAGGGTTTAAAATATTTTTAAATGATTTCAGACCAAGTCAGGTTAGTAAAAAGAGAAGACAGATTCTTTTAAAACCCAGATATAAGATTACGGTTTTTTGGTGTAGCTATTGCTCCTATAGAGGGATTCTAGGCATATTTGAGCATACTCATAGATTTTGGCTTTTTATTTTTATTTTTAAAAATATGTTTTTATTGATTTCAGAGAGAGGAAGGGAGAAGGGAAAGAGAGAAACATCAATCAGCTGCCTCCTGCACACCTCCTACTGGGGATTGAGCCTGAGACCAGGGCAGGTGCCTTGACTGGGAAGCCTCCTAGTGCATGGGACTATGCTCAACCCACTGAGCCACACTGGCAGGCCAGGTTTAGGCTTTTTAGAATAGGAAACCTGGGGGGAGGGAGCAGGGAGGAAAGAAACATATTCAGGGGGTTACAATTGTATTTGTATTTTTTTATTAATTAAATCTTTATTGTTGAGATTATTACATTTGTTCCTCTTTTTTCCGCCATAACTCCCCTCCACAAGGTTCCCACCCCACCCTCCTCCCTCACTCCCCACCACCCACTGTCCTCATCCATAGGTGCACGATTTTTGTCCAGTTTCTTCCCGCATCCCCCACACCCCTTCCCTCCCCCACCCAATAGCCAGTAGTCCACTCCCTTTCTATGCCCCTGATTCTATTATAATCACCAGTTCATTCTGTTCATCAGATTATTCACTTGATTTTCAGATTCACTTGTTGATAGATGTGTATTTGTTGTTCATAATTTGTATCTTTACCTTTTTCTTCTTCTTCCTCTTCTTAAAGGATACCTTTCAGCATTTCATATAATACTGGTTTGGTGGTGATGAACTCCTTTAGCTTTTCCTTATCTGTGAAGCTCTTTATCTGACCTTCAATTCTGAATGATAGCTTTGCTGGATAAAGTAATCTTGGTTGTAGGTTCTTGCTATTCATCACTTTGAATATTTCTTGCCACTCCCTTCTGGCCTGCAAAGTTTCTGTTGAGAAATCAGCTGACAGTCGTATGGGTACTCCCTTATAGGTAACTGACTTTTTTTCTCTTGCTGCTTTTAAGATTCTCTCTTTGTCTTTTGCTCTTGGCATTTTAATTATGATGTGTCTTGGTGTGGTCCTCTTTGGATTCCTTTTGTTTGGGGTTCTCTGCGCTTCCTGGACTTGGAAGTCTATTTCTTTCACCAGGTAGGGGAAGTTTTCTGTCATTATTTCTTCAAATAGGTTTTCAATATCTTGCCCTCTCTCTTCTTCTGGTACCCCTATAATTCTGATGTTGGTACGCTTGAAGCTGTCCCAGAGGCTCCTTACACTATCTTCGTATTTTTGGATTCTTTTTTCATTTTGCTTTTCCGGTTGGGTGTTTTTTGCTTCTTCGCATTTCAAATCTTTGACTTGATTCTTGCGCTCCTCTGGTCTGCTATTGGGTGTAATATTCTTTATTTCAGACCGTGTATGCTTAATTTCTAGTTGTTTCTTTATCATAGCATCGAGGGTCTCATTAGTTTTCGTGAAGCTCTCCAAAAGTTTATTGCAAGCCCTCAAAATTGCGTTTTTTAGCTCTATATCCTCCATTTCTGTCATGTTTTTTTGTCTCCGCATTTTTTATGCTTTCTTGGTGCACCCCCTAGTGGTCTTTGTGCGCAGTCTTGTTCTAGTTGAGCCTTGATTGTTGTAGTTAATACTAGAGGGATTTGACCACCAGGCCGACTGGCTGTGTGAATCAGCTGTGTCTGCCGCGGAAAACTTCTGTCCTCTGGGGAGGTGCTAATCTAGCCTTTGCCTGAGGCGATCTGGCAAATGGCTCTGCGCAGGGCTTGGGCGGGGCGGGATCAACAGGGCAACAGGGCGGGCGGAGGGAGCGGTTATAGCCCCTCTCAGTCCCGTTCCCAGAGGCTCTGCTTCTCAGAACCCCAGGAACCGCTGCAAACCTCGGAGAGAAAGCTGCCTTCCAACTGATGCCAGACACTCCCGCTTCTCCCGTTTGAGTCCGAGTCCCCAGCGATTCGCCCGTATCTGGAGCTCAGAGTCTGAGACTCCCCCCTGACCGAAAACGACAACCGCGCTCTCAGCCACCAGCCCGCTTTGCGCGCGCACCTCCGCACCTGAGTATTTTCCACACTGCGCCTCCTCTGAGCCTCGGTGTGCTGTTATTTTTCCTTCTAGTTGAAGAGTCTCTCCTCAGCCAGCCTTCCTGTGGTTCTGGGTGATGTCCGTTCCGTCTTTTAGTTGTATTTTTGAAGTGGTTGTTTGCGGCAGCAGTCTCCGGTGTTTACCTACGCCGCCATCTTGGTCTCTCCTTCCTTCTACTTTTGATAATACTATAACTAACCTTTCCCCCTCTGATATTATTTTTTCTTTATTTTGATACTATTACAGATATTTCCAAAGGGAAGTCAATATAATCTAAATGTTTGTGTACCTAGTCATGGTCTTATCTGTTACTTGTAACTTCGTCTTCAATTTCCAATGAACATCATCCCAATCCAATATACCCATATTTTTACATAATTATTCCTCCATACTTATCTTTCAAATGGAAGGTTGCCATTTTCCTTTGATATTCAATAATAACCATTATTGCTTATTTTAATTGTTTATTTTATTATCTATATAGATATTTTTTGAGTCAAGTAAATTTTACTTTTCATATACCTCTAACATATTGGTATACTCCATGAGACTGATGTCAAAATTTGTCCAAGATATGGCTATGTCAATTCATTTACCCAACTGATTGTCATGTAATATTTCATTTCTCTTTTTCCTTTCATAGAATTTAGTTAAACAGTGTTTTACTTAGTTCATAGTTAAAATATAAATTCACATAACACAAGGTTGGTATAAATGTTGTAAATAGAGTGGTCTATAATATAATGCTGTTGAACATCTACAGGTATTGGTTAAAGATCCTGTAATTTATAGTTTGTGGCTACTGCATACAACATAGCTTCTGCAAACAATAATTGACTATACACATTAATTAAACCAAAAACTTACAAATCGTACAGATTGAACAATAAAATCCTAATGTTAAAATAGATAAGAAATACTTTAATAGGCAACCTTTGAGAATTATTATTTCCATGTTTTTATATTTCATTTAATATACTAATTTTATCATCATTTTCATTTTGAAAATAATACTCCCTGGGAAATACTGTGTTCTCAACCACCACTTTGTGCGCGTGTGTGTGTGTGTTTGTGTGCATATGTGTGTGTGAATTTGGGGGTGCCTGTGGGCAATGTTGTGCATGTGTGTTTATTTGCTGCCTGATTGGATTACTTTTAAATATATATTTGCATAGAATTTGACTTTTATTCCTATTTAGTTTTACAATTTTTACATTTTCTGTCTATTTTGTTTTTCAGAAAAACCTGTGGATATACATGGTAAATATTCTATAAACTTTGTACTCCTGACTGTAACAAAATGCCTGGTTTTGTAATGCCTTTTATATTCCTTTCTCTCCATCTACATGCTGTCAATAGTCTTCTCCTTCTCCTGGATGACCTTTCCCTCTTCAATTAATTTGCAAAAATCTTCTGTTAGATTAAGTCTCTCCAACTTTTTCCCAAATTTCCATAGATTTCCATTACTTTTATGCATTCTATACCATCATTTCAACTTCAGCTTATTATGTTTTTCAGGGAAAAAAAGCTATAGTTTCACTAACTTGGTGAGTTAAAGAGCATTAGAATGAGAGGCACATGGGCAGGTTCTCATTCTATCTGTCTTTCTGGAACACATTGACATATAGGACAACATCTGTACTTCCTTGTTTGGTTGAGTAAGTGACACTTTCCTGATTTTAGGAGATGCCAAAATAATCCTATAATATACTGAGTGAAGTGTGTTAATCTATTTCCTTTCAATTTAAATATAGATTTATAGATAGGTATGTATATGTATCATTCAGTGTCAAGTGTGAATATGAGACTTATTCTTCAACTGTTCTTGTGCACATTTCCAATGAGCCCACAGGTGTGAAAATATTTTCTAGGAAATAGTTTTATATACAACCATACCACCTGCATTTTCTCTTTCACTTTTTGACTAACACAATTTTGATGCTATTAAACTGCAATGTCTGTTAATATGTGATGGAGCGTTTTATATCAATTGGAATGTTCAATGATTATATATTTCTCAAGATTCAAAATTCCGACTGAAAGTGTGGGAAATGAATTACCTTGGAATGATCTACAAGATTTTGTCCACAACACAAAGAAACATTTTAGAGCCTTAACACCCTCTTGGCAATGCCATTATTTTCATGATCAATTTAATTTTAAAGGGAATACATTTCAGGAATTTATCAATTTAATATGTATAGAAGGCTTTGTATGATTGCTGATACGTGCACAATTTTGAACAGATGGGTTCCTTTACTCTTTTCTTTCTTGTCTCTTTCTTCATCCTGATATTTACATTGATCTTCTCATTTTGTTTTTCAGAAAGACCAAAGGAATTTATTGGTAAATATTTAAAACCGTTATTCCCAGTCTTCTTTATATTACCAGTACCTTGTTTCTTTAAAATCCTCTGCCTTTTACATGGTCGCCCATTCTTTGACTTACACTTCTACATTTCTACCCTTCCTTTCACAATAAATTGCTTATGGACTTCTCCCACAATTAGATCCCTACATTTTAATTTCCCAGTCTTCCATTTTTTTCTATTTATTTTTTTATTCAATACCATTTTTTCCTTATTACCATTGGATATTTCTGTGTACCCTATTTGTTACAGTTTTCCTGAGAAGTTGGTAAGATGAAGGGCATTAGGTTGATAGGCACATCTTTTGCATTTTATTTACTTTTCCTGAACACATTCAAAGATTGTTCTACTGTCATCCATCCATCCTGAGTGCCCTTTACTATCCCACTGGTATTGTCCTAACCTTAAGGGATGCAAATAATTTCAAAATTTCTGAGTAAAGTTTGAACATATACTGTTTTCCAAAGCCTGTGTACATCCTGTTATCATTCCGTGGGTTCAGGCCTATTATTTTCCCTGCCCTTGGACACATTGTCCAAGTGATTGCAATGTA
>NW_005354228.1:687221-687586 GCF_000412655.1 Myotis brandtii | reverse complement strand
CCCCCCCCCAATTGTGCAGGGGCTTGAACACTCGCCCCTTCTGAGGAAGGTCTCCTGTCCCCATGGCTGCTTCTTGCTTCCCATGCCCAGGCCAGATCAGGAACCAAATAACAAAAGAGATTTGGTCCAGCTGAAATCAGAATCCAGATAAACAGAGGCTTGGCTAACAGACCCTATGTCTAAATCTAGCCTAACAACAGGAATGCTCAGAGCCTTCACAAGGATGTAAATTAAAATTATTGTTAGAGTATTAAATTTGACAGTAAAATAGTCAACAAGTTTTCAAATTAATTAAATTTGGCTAACTTGAAATAGGTAATTATTCAAAAGGTATTAACCAAAATTTTCATTTCGTAAGCTGCTGG
>NW_005354228.1:684808-687090 GCF_000412655.1 Myotis brandtii | reverse complement strand
CAGGTAGAAAGGATGAACAGAACTCTAAAAGAGACCCTTACCAAATTAACCATGGAGACTGGCGGGGACTGGGTGGCTCTCCTACTGTATGCCCTTTACCAGGTAAGGAACTCCCCTTACACCCTGGGCTTTACTCCCTATGAAATCATGTTTGGCAGGCCACCCCCTATCATTCCTAACCCTGCCTGTGACTGTGTTTTGTTTAACTTGCTGTTTTCAATTGTTTATTAGAATCCTCATAAAGGACATAACCTGGCCTTTCCCTTCCTCCCTCCTCCTGATTCTGAAAGCATCTATAACTGGATTTCAGGTGATCTCCAGGCTTTCTGTCTGCAAGAAACCTCAATATGCACCCGTTATCTTTCCAGGCCGACTAAGAGTCATATTTCCCCACAGGTCGGACCCCAGCCTCCGGGAGGGAGGACTCTATAGGAGCAGTCTGTAGTTTTCTTTGAAACTCCCATAGTTTAAAGGGAGACAAACAACTGGACTGGGGGACAGGGAAATTGGTCGGAGAGAAATCAAAAGTAAAGAAAAAAAAATCTGTGAGGGAAAGCAACCGGCCTGGGCTGAGACAAGGCAGGCAGGGGTGTTAGCAGTTATGTTACTGGCTGCAGACCACTAGAAAAGTGGAGGAGGAACAAAGCTGAAGTCCACAGCCGCCCTGGTGATTTAGAACTGTTTGCTAAGCAGACTCAGCCCCTGAGAGCCAGGTCAAAGAAAGGGGGGCTGAATGCCTGAACTGCCCACTGCGGCCCTGAAAGAAAAAGCAGCAGTGAGAGAGTGGGGAGAACAGGGGCTGCTGAGTGGATGGACGGGGGTCAGGGCATTGCCTGGCCTCACCTCCCTTCCCCACCTGGAGCCCCAGCCGGCGCAGGTGCAGGCCAAGCTGGAGAACGCCGAGGTACTGGAGCTGATGGTGCGGCGCATGCAGGGAGTGCTGCGGGGCAGGGCTCGCGGGCACGAGCAGCTGCAGGCAGAAACCAGTGAGCACTTCGCTGCCAGCTACATCCAGTGCATGCATGAGGTGCACACGTTCATATCCACGTGCCAGGCCATCAACGCCACCATCACTGCCCAGCTCCTGAACCCCCTGCTTGAGTCCATGCCACTGTGAAAAGGCAGCAGCTTCTGGGATTTGCTGGGGGACGCTCTGGCAGGGCTCCCGGGAGACCCTAGGTGAAGCAGCTGGCTCACAGGAGGGGCTGATATCCCCTTCCAGCACACTCCCTTGAAAGAGGCCTGGTTGCTGCTCTGCCACAAAGGGAGCTGGCAGAAAGGCAAGAAAGCAGAGCGCTGTAACTAATAAACAGGGTTAACAAAAGGGCACTCTCCCTGGACCTGGAAGCCATCGGGACTTTGAAGTTCTCCAAGAGAGGAGGAGTCTGACTCAGAGACTGGCCGAAACCTTGTTGGGTTAGGAGAACCGGAGGCTTAATGTTGAGCTTGTAGACTGCAGTTTGCTGGGCAGAGATCCAAGCCCAGTTGTATAGGGGTTGAGCTACCTGTGTGCAGCAAAACAACTTTCTCCTGTGCCAGAATACATTTTAAGGAAATTGTACAGACTGTGTTTGTCGCTAGAAAGAAGAACTGGCCACAGTGCACAGCCCTGACAGTGACCTGCAGAAAACTGTATAATAGAATAAGGTGATGCCTGCATCTTCATGGACATGGCTCCAGAGAGACAAGGACAATTTTGCCTTATATAGGAGGGTCAGGATTGGACTTTAGTCACCTCCCTAAGATGTTTGTATAGCTCTGCCATATCTCATGTTTAGTAGCAGAGGATTTGGCTTCCTGAGGCGGCCATGGTGCCAATATTATGTTTCACTGTATTAATATGTTGTATTAACCTTTGATTCTCTTACAGGTTTGAAAGTAGCTGTAGCTGCCAGCAGTTTCTGTAGACCGGTGATGGTCTACAGTCCTTGGTAGTCTTTGGGAGTAACTGGCAAGTGTCCAGTCTCCCACACTGAGGGCCATTGTTATAGCTATGTATTAGTTGTCCTGGAAGGTGGTCAGTTATCATTCTTGTTGTGTTTATGCAAACATCAGGCCAGATTGAGTACAGTAGATAAATTAGTCTTGATTTGGCTTTTTAATAGCCATAGAGGAATTTTAAGAAGAAGAATCCTATTTCAATGGAAGTTGTTGAAGCTGAAATGGTTTCTTTCCCTTCCACTGGACCATTTGTTATAGTTTGTCTCTGCCAGGTCACAAGCCCAGCTCCTTCTGTGCCCAGGACAGCAGGGAGCCTGAGTGGAAGGTGACCTCTAACCAGA
>NW_005354228.1:682194-683323 GCF_000412655.1 Myotis brandtii | reverse complement strand
CCCTCCCGATTAAAAACGACAACCGCGCCCTCAGCCGCCAGCCCGCTCTGCATGCACTCCGCACCTTAGTATTTTACTTTCGCACTGCGCCTCCTCTGAGTCTGGGTATGCTTTTCTCTTTCCTTCTAGTTGTAGAATTTCCACTCAGCCAGCCTTCCTGTGGTTCTGGGTGATGTCTGTTCCGTCTTTTAGTTGTATTTTTGAAGTGGTTGTTCACGGCAGCAAACTCCGGTGTTTACCTATGCCGCCATCTTGGTTTTTTCTGTATTTGTATTTTTTATTTTATTAGCCTGACAGACATATAGGTGCTTATTATGGTAATGTGTATAATTATTTCGTTGAGGGAAAGCCATTAGAAATAGCCAAAATTAATTCAGAAAAATAATTTTATCTATTATAGATTTGTATTTGTTTCATCAGATCAAGGTTGGTGTTTATAATTATATAACTGTTAATTTCAGTTCTATTTGTGTTTGCTTAATTTTAGAATAAAAGGACGTGAAATAATGGGTCCATCATTAGCTGAGAGACTACTGCCATCTAGTGGTAACGACGGTACACTCTTTGGGTGTAGCCGAACAGACAGCCTTGAAAATGCCCAGGTTTAAAAAAATACTGCTAGCTGGGCTCCACCCTTAGAGATTCTGACTAATTTGGGTGTGGTCTGGGCTCTGGAGTTTTTAGAAAGCTCTGTAAGTTATCTTAATGCAAAGCCAAGATTGAGAACCATCAACCTAGAACGAATGAGAGAAACTCAACTTCTACAATGCTTCTAAAATGACAAATCATTTCTTTTTTCCTTCATTCACGCAGAAAATGTTTATTGAGCCCATATATTATATGCCAGGCACTCTTCTATGTCCTAGAAGAGCAAAGTAATTAGACACTCAAGATCCATACATCCCGCCCTGGCTGGTTTGGCTCAGTGGATACAGCATCAACTTGCGGATTGAAGGGTCCCAGGTTCAATTTCAGTCAAGGGCACATGCCCCGGTTGTGGGCTCGATCCCCAGTGGGGGACGTGCAGGAGGCAGCCGATCAATGATTTCTCTCATCGGTTGATGTTTCTATTTATCTCTCTCCCTCTCCCTTCCTCTCTGAAATCAATAAAATATATATATATATATAT
>NW_005354228.1:680981-682068 GCF_000412655.1 Myotis brandtii | reverse complement strand
ATATATATATTTTTAAAAGATCCATACATCCCTATGGAATGTATATTCTATTAAAAGAAGAAAGACATGAATCAATAAATAAAAACCAAGACCCTGATCAGGCAATGAGTACTCTGCGGAGACTTCAAAGAGGGTGATGGTGGGAGCTGGGTGTGTGTGGCTACTTTCCTCCAGGTCAGAGAGACCTCCGGGAGAAGCTAAGGATGGAAAGACAAGAAGAGCAGCTCTTCTGATGGCGGGAACAGCAGGCACAAAGGTGGGGGGTCGGAATGAGCTTGCCCCACCCGCAGGCGAGGGAGCAAGGAGAGACAGTGCCACAAGGGAGGTCAGAGAGTTTACCTTTGTAAACCAGAGGAAGGAGCCAGGGTTTTATTCCAACTTCACCAAGAAGCCACTGGGCTTTTAAGGCATGTAGCAAATGACCTAAAATATTAGGAATACGAGTCCGTTGGTTGGGCATCACCCCATGCCAGTTTGATTCCCAGTACCGGAGGCAGCCAGCCGAAGTTTAGCTCTGGCATCAATGCTTCTCTCCTCTCCAAAATCAATTTTAAAAATTATTTGAAATAAGTAAAATGCTAGGAACATACTTACACACGTCTTAAAATTGAGGTTTTTCCCATCAGATTTTTCTCAGGGATATCGTATTCAAGACTGTTTCTGTAGGTAAGTTAGGTACGTGTTGATGAGAGTCATGGTGAAGAACTCTGAACAGCAATGCCATTTTAAGATGAAATGTAACAAAGACAGAATACTCAATTTTAATAAGCAATTAACATGTATCTCGCACTTATGGTTTATTGCATAGCGGGCTGCCCCAGGTACTCTGCCCAGGAGGCCCACCCAGGAGGCCCACCCAGGAGACCCACCCGGGAGACCCCGCATTGGGAGACCCCGCCCGGGAGACCCTGTCCAGGAGAGACAGCAGCTGCAGGACCCCGTGGTCTCCCCCTGTGGCTGCAGCTGCTCACCCCTCCTGGCCAGGGTGTGGCGACAAGCCGGAGACTGCCAGCTGGGCACCGCTTGTTTATTTCAAAAAGTTCTCACCAAAACTAGGGCCACAGGGTGGGGTGCGGAGGTGAGCGGA
>NW_005354228.1:678755-679022 GCF_000412655.1 Myotis brandtii | reverse complement strand
GCAGGTGTGCGGGTGGGAGGAGCTGCACATGCTCCAAGCCAGCCGCTGCGCGGGGTTGGGGGGGCTGCTGCTCAGCACTGGCACCCACCGTGGGGCACCTTGGGTGCTGGTGGTTCCCCTGCGAGGCAGGTTTGACTGGCAACTTACAGGGGAGGCATGAGGAGGGGGAGGAGGGGGTGCTCCTTGGCTCTGCCGAGCTTCCCATCTGCAAACCTTTACTGGACTGAGTCTGCATGGTCCCGGCCCTGGTCGGTTGTGGTCCAGCGT
>NW_005354228.1:672757-678615 GCF_000412655.1 Myotis brandtii | reverse complement strand
GGAGGGGGGGCTGTGTGTCTGTGGGAGTCTAGTTGATGATGCAGCTGGTCCAGCAGCAAGTCCAGGACCTTTTGGGCCACAGACCTGCTGTCTACCCCCAATCCACGTGGGAAGCTGGGCCTCCCCAGATTCGGCTTCCAGGAGGGCTTTGACATTGGGCTCCCCAGCAGATTTGGGGGTGGGAGAGGAGGGTGTTGAGGCCTTGGTTTCCATACCTCAGGTGAAGGCCACTCGTCCTTCAGGACCCTCCTGCCAGGTGTTGACCATCCTCCCCCAACTTGTCTTTTCGGGCCTAAAGGCTGACCCTGCTCTGGACCAGCGGGGTGTGGCCTCTTCCTCAGGAGGCCCCCCAACCGGTCCCGGAGCTGGTGATTGGCATTGCAGGAGCGGACGAGCCCACAAAGCCTGAGATATCTACTAGTTGGCTCTCTAAGAAGAAGGTTGCTGACCCTGGTCTAGGCAGCAGTTCTCAAAGTGTGGTCCAAGGAACCTTGGCAGGGGTAGTTGAGATGCTTTCAGGACGTCAGTGTTGTTAAAATTATCTACACTAATAAAAGAGAAAGATGCAAATTGATGTACCTTCGCAATGCCCACCAGCCAATCAGGAGTGAGTATGCAAATTAACCCAACAAAGCTGGCGAGTAGAAAGGTGGCAAAGGCAGTGCTGCCAGCCAGGGAAAGGAAGGCTCATTCTTGCACGAATCTTTGTGCATCGGGCTTCTAGTCTTCATAATAACAGTAAGACACTAGTTCCTTTTCATTCCATTGACCTTTGCACCAATGGCACAGTGGCCATGCTGGGAATTGTAGTCCTGGACTATAGATTAAGGCAGCAGCACAGTCACTCTAGCCATCTAGTCTCCAGTGCTGTGCACTCACATCAAAAAGTAATGAAGCCCGGCCGGCATGGCTCAGTGGTTGAGTGTCCACCTATGAACCAGAAGGTCACAGTTCAATTCCCAGTCAGGGCACATGCCCGAGTTGTGGGCTCTATTCTCAGTGTGGAGGAGGCAGCTTATCAATGATTCTCTCTCATCATTGATGTTTCTATCTCTCTATCCTTCTCCCTTCTCCTCTGAAATCAATAAAAATATTTAAAAAACTAATGAAGGCCAGTTCCACTTAAGAAAGAAGTTTGATGAAGCAACAGACATTATTACTGTCACCAAATCTCACCCCTCGAGCACATGTGTTTCCTATTCTGTCTGTTGAAATGGGAAGGACACAAATCTCTCTACTGCCTCTGCTGTTGTCTCAAAGGAAAGCACTTTGGAGACTGGATTATGAGCCGAATTAGCATGTTTCCATGGAGCAGCATTTTACCTGAAGGATCATCAGCAGACGAACCACAGTACAGCTGACAAATGTTTCTGGAAATGAATGATGTGAGCCCTGTTACTTCAAGGAAAACTACTAATGATACCTGTTGCAAATGATAAAATAGGGCATTCATGTGGAAATTAGGATGTGGAAAACTTGTATCTGCCTGTGAGCTTCACAGCTTCTAAATGCTTAAAATACTTTGCTGATGAGAACAGTGATGATATAATAAATGTGATGTTTTATTTTGTATGAAATGTGTCAGCATTTAGAAGATCTAAATATTGCAGTGAATAGTATTTTCCAGATAACTAATGTATGGCAGTCCCCAAATCATCATGGTGAGGGATGCACGCAGTGAATATTAATGTAACAGACTATGGAAATTTATTGACATGGCTTCAGATCCCACATCATAAATGACCTTTAGCAAACTATAACTTGTTAAGTTTTGGTGTTGTATCAGAGAATAGCCACAGTTTTGTAAAAAGTTCATTATCTAATATCTAAGTAAAGCTGGATTGTTTGCATATACATGAACCAAAGCAACATATTCCAACAGATTAAATACAGAAGCAGATATGAGAATTGAGTTCTTTTTCATTAAGCCAGGCATTAAAGGCACTTGTAAAAATGGAATGCCACTCTTCTCATGAAATGTGTTTTGTTTGGGAACATATGGCCATTTTCATTGTTGTTGTTTTGTTTTTAAAGAATTCAAAGCCAAGCCCTAGCTGGTTTGGCTTAGTGGATAAGGCATTGACCTGCGGACTGAAGAGTCCTGGGTTCAATTCCAGGCAGGGGCACTTGCCCAGGTTGCAAGCTCAATCTTCAGTGGGGGAGTGCAGGAGGCAGCCGATCAGTGATTCTCTCTCATCATTGATGTTTTTATCTTTCTCTCTCTCCCTTCCTCTCTAAAATCAATAAAAATATTTTTTAAAACTTAAAAAAAAAAAGAATTCAAAGCCAAGACTGATGGGCACCGGGGCTGTTTCCAGATCTTAGCCATTGTAAATTGTGCTGCTACAAACATAGGGGTGCATACGTTCTTTCTGATTGGTGCTTCAGGTTTCTTAAGATATATTCCTAGAAGTGGGGTCATTGGGTAAAATGGCAGTTCCATTTTTAAATTTTTGATGAAACTCCATACTGTTTTCCATAGTGGCGGCCCCAGTCTGCATTCCCACCAGCAGTGCACAACGGTTCCCTTTCTCTACATCCTCCCTAGCACTTGTCATTTGTTGATTTGTTGATGGTAGCCATCCTGACAGGTGTCGTTTTAATTTGCATCTCTTTGATGATCAGTGACATTGAACATTTTTTCATATGTCTCTTGGCCATCTGTATGTCCACTTTGGAAAGGTGTCTAGTTAGGTTTTTGCCCATTTTTTAAATTGGATTATTTGTCTTCCTTTTGTTAAGTTGTATGAGCTCCTTATATGTTTTGAATATTAACCTTTATCAAATGTATCATTGGCAAATATGTTCTCCCATGCAGTGGGCTCCCTTTTCATTTTGTTGATGGTTTCTTCTGCTGTGAAGAAGCCCTTTATTTTGATATAGTCCCATTTGTTTATTTTCCTCTTAGTTTCCTTTGCCCTAGGAGATGTATCTGTAAACATATTGCTATGAGAGATGTCTGAGATTTTGTTGCCTATGGTTTCTTCTAGGATTTTTATGGTTTCACTACTTATATGTAAGTCTTTTAGCCATTTTGAGTTTATTCTTTTGTATGATGTAAGTTGTTGGTCTATTTTCATTTTTTTTGCATGTATTTGTCCAATTTTCCCAGCACCATTTATTGAAGAGACTGTCTCTGCTCCAATGTATGCTCTTGCCTCCTTTGTCAGATATTGAGTGTAATGGCCTGGGTTGGTTTCTTGGGTTTCTGTTCTGTTCCATTGTCTATATGCCTGTTCTTGTGCCAGTCCCAGACTGTTTTGAATATGGTGGCTTTGTAGTACAACTTGAAATCTGATATTGTGATTCCTCCAACTTTGTTCTTTTTTCTCAAGATTGCTGCAACTATTTGGGTCTTTTTCCTGTTCCATATAAATTTTTGGAGTATTTCTTCCAGATTTGTGAAATATGCTTTTTGTATTTTAATAGGAATTGCATTGACTTTGTAGATTGCCTTGGGTAGTATGGACATTTTAATGAGGTTAATTCTACCAATCCATGAACATGGTATATTCTTCCACTTGTTTACATTTTTTCTATCTCTTTTTTCAACGTCCTTTAGTTTTCCAAGTACAAGTCTTTTACCTCCTTGGTTAAGTTTATTCCTAATTATCTTAATTTTCTTGTTGCAATGGTAAATAGCATTATTTGTTTAGTTTATCTTCTGAGAATTCCTATATAATAAAATGCTAATATGCAAATAGACTGAACGGTGGAACAACCGAACAACTGGTCGCTATGATGTGCACTGAGCACCAGGGGGCGCACACGGAACATGGCAGTGTTGGCAGCAGGCGACAGAGTGCAGAACCTGGCGGTCGTTGGCTGCGGTGGGACGGTGGAGCAGGTGAGCAGGAGTGCAGACCAACGCAGGGCACCAGTCACTGTCATCGGGGTGAGCCTCTGGCGGTTACAAAATATTATTTGCTTCTGCGTGCCGCGGTCCTGCCCAGTGCTCGCACCTGCTGCTGGCGCCTGCCCTGATCACCTCTGAGGGTTTCTCCACCTCCCCCTACTCCAGAGGGGTGATCCAGGCTGGCAGCTGCCTCTCACACCCGCTGCTGGCGACAGTTCTGCTCGCACCTGCTACCAGCAATGGAGCCGCCACTGGCACCCACTGTCGGCACTGGAGCTGCTGCTTGAACCTGCTGCTGGTGCCCAGCGCCAGTCCCGATCACTCGGCATCATCAGTGGTGCGAGCGGCAGCTGCCAGCCCCAATCACCCCTGAGGGCTTTGTCACCTCCCCCTGCTCGTGAGGGGTGATCAGGGAAGCAGCTACCACTCACACCCGCTCATGGCACCGGCCCCACTCACACCCACTGCTGCCACCAGCCCCAATCACTCTGTGACATCAGTGGATGCTAGCGCGCCAGCGCTGTCAGCATGTGGGAGCAGCAGCAGCATGAGCAGGACTGCCGGTAGACAGGGGATCGGGGGCCATGGCGGGAGGAGCCGGGTGGGGGCACAGAGGATGGGCCAAGACCAAAACTTGTGCCCTCGCGGCCCACAGTTCCTTTCAAGGTGCACATATTTGTGCACTTGGGCCCCTAGTTGGTGTATAAAAATGGCATTGATTTTTGAGTGTTGATTTTGTATCCTGGTACATTGCCAAATTCATTTATTAAATATAGTAGCTTTTTGGTGGAGTCTTTAGAGTTTTCTATGTACACTATCATGCCATCTGAGAATAATGAGTTTTACTTCCTCCTTTCCAATTTGGATGCCCTTTATTTCTTTTTCTTGTCTGATTGCTGTGGCTAATACTTCCAGTACTAAGAAGAATAGTACTGTTGAATAAGAGTGGTGAAAGCAGACACCCCTGTCTCGTTCCTGTTCTCAAGGGAAATGGTTTTAGTTCTTGACCATTGAGTATGATGTTCACTGTAGCTTTGTCATATATGGCCTTATTATGTTGAGATATGCTCCTCTATTTCTACTTTGCTGCATTTTTATAAAAAAACTAGAGGTCCGGTGCACAAAATTTGTGCACTCCGCGGGGGCAGGAGGGTCCCTCAGCCAGGCCTGTGCCCTCTTGCAGTCCAGGAACCCTCAGGGGATGTCCAACTGTCATAAGCTGTCAGTTGGACATCCTTAGTGCTGCTGTGGAGGTGGGAGAGGCTCCCGCCACCACTGCTGTGCTCGCCAGCTGTGAGTCCCGGCTTCTGGCTGAGTGGCGCTCCCCTTGTGGGAGCACACTGACCACAGGGAGGCAACTCCTGCATTGAGCGTCTGCCCCCCTGGTGGTCAGTGCGTGTCATAGTGACTGGTCGTTCTGCCATTTGGTCAATTTGCATATTAGCCTTTTATTATATAGGACTAGAGGCCCAGGGCACGAAATTTGGGCACGGAGAGGGGGGTGTCCCTCAGCCCTACCTGCACCCTCTCCAATCTGGGATCCCTCTCCCAATCCAGGACTGCTGGCTCCCAACTGCACGCCTCCTGCCTGACTGATTGTCCCTAACCACTTCTGCCTACCAGCATGATCACCCCCTAACCACTCCCCTGCCAGCCTGATCGACACCTAACTGCTCTCCTGCCAGCCCGATTGCCCCCAACTGCCCTCCCCTGCAGGCCTGGTTGCCCCCAGCTGCCCACCCCTGCTGGCCCGGTCACCCCTAACTGCCCTCCCTTGTCAGCCTGGTCACCCCTAACTACCCTCCCCTGCAGGCCTCGTCCCCCCCAACTGCCCTCCCCTGCAGGCCTGGTTCCCCCCAACTGCCCTCCCCTGAAGGCCTGATTGCCCCCCAACTGCCCTCCTCTGCCTGCCCAGTCACCTCTAACTGCCCTCCTTTGCCAGGCTGGTCGCCCCTAACTGTCCTCCCCTGCAGGCCTGGTTCCCCCCAACTGCCCTCCCCTG
>NW_005354228.1:657798-671384 GCF_000412655.1 Myotis brandtii | reverse complement strand
ATAGTTGCTTAGAGTTGCAGCTGAGAGGCCGGCAAGTGAGGCGGGGAACGTTGGAGTCTGCAGCAAGCAAGCCTCGTGCTCGCTTCAGTGCCTGGCTGCCGGCCGCCATCTTGGCTGACAGTTAATTTGCATATACTCACTGATTAGCCAATGAAAAGGGTAGCGGTCGTACGCTAATTACCATGTTTCTCTTTTATTAGTGTAGATGGGTGTTGGATTTCGTCAAATGCTTTTTCTGCATCTACTGATTTGATCATGTGATTTTTGTCTTTCAATTTGTTTATGTGATGTATCACTTTTATTGGTTTGAAAATATTGTACCAGCCTTGCATCCCTGGAATAAGTCCCAGTTTTTTAAAAAAATATATTTTATTGATTTTTTACAGAGAGGAAGGGAGAGGGATGAGAGTTAGAAACATCGATGAGAGAGAAACATTGATCAGCTGCCTCCTGCACACTCCCTACTGGGGATGTGCCTGCAACCAAGGTACATGCCCTTGACCAGAATCGAACCCAGGACCCTTCAGTCCTCAGGCTGACGCTCTATCCACTGAGCCAAACTGGTTAGGGCTGTGCCCACACTTTTAACAGATGACAGCTCCATTGTTGTATCTTTCTTTTCGTGCTTCAACCCATTGGAATTAGTAGGTATTCAAAGTGTGTATACATTTTGGGGGGACCCCCTGTATATCTCTAGTCAGCGGTGAAAGGAACCAACAGCGGATTTGGAATCCCCAGACAGGGAACCTCGCTCATTCCCCACATGTCTCCCCACTTCACTTTCCACCTTTGCGGGCAGCAGGAGAATCAATGTTTTCTCTCATTAACTCGGAAAAGCACGTCCTGTCACCCGCTGCCTGGCAGGAGTGCGCTAGGCCCCCAAGCAAGCGAGGCTCAGTCAGGGCAGCCTTCGCTCAGGGGCACCGGCACCCTGAGTGCACATTCCTCCTCTGCAGTCGCCCCAACTATCCCACTGTTTCACTGAGAGGACGGAATTCCTCGCCTTCCCTGGGTTCCCGATCTTGAACACTGACCGAAGGAACCTCAGTGAGGGCTGCCCGTGCCCACCAGGTGTGTCTGTCCGCACCTGCTCCCACCTCAGCACCTGCATTAGCCCCATGGAGGTGATCTCATCACTGCACTGGCCTCCGCGGGAACAGGGCGTCACCACTCCGCCCTCTCACTGTCATCTCACAGGCCCCACCCTCAGCACCCAGAACACCCAGACACTCTCCAAATGACGTGAGCGTGCCAGAGGGGATGTGCGCATGTCCTGTGGGGGACGTAGGCATGCTGGGGTTGATGGAAGTGCAGCGAAGGGGGGGGGGGGACTTGCATGTGCCATGGTCCAGGACTGTTGCAGGCGCGCGTGGGTGACAGTGCACTGGGGGACCTTCGCACGCCAGGGGGGGAGGAGAGGATGTGCGCACCGGCGGCCTGCGGCTGCGCAGATCCACAAACCCCCTGGCGAGGCCAGGAGGAGGTCAGTCTGGCCCGCCACAGTGGCTGTTCCTGCGATTGCACACCTTCTGGGCCAGGAGGCAGGACTTGCGCAGCCGCTCCTTGGCACTGGCCTGCAGGTGCTACTTCAGCTCGCCCGCAAGCTCTGCTTGGCACTCACAGCTGCCGCTTTGGCCATGTGGGGAGTACAGGCCGCCCTCCGCCGGCCCGCCTCCCCCGCCCAGAGGCTCTCCGCCCGCGCATCCTCTCCTCCCCCGGCATGCGAACGTCTCCCAGCGCGTTGTCACCCGAGTGCGGATGCAGTCTGATTTACCTGCGCATGCGCGCTGTCCACCGGCCCGGAGGGGACTATGCATCTCTGGGCAGAAGACCACGTGTTCCCGCTGAAGCCGCCTCCTTCCTCTTGCCTCTCCCAGTTTTTCTGGAAGAATCACTTGAGAGGGATAAGAAACAAACCAGCCGCAGGAGCTGTTAGCACCTGGAAGACGTAGGCTGCCTTGCCTGTGTGCTGCAGTGTTCCACGTGGAAAGTGGAATGGCACTGATACCACTGTACTCAGCTAGTTATTAGGAACAGAAAAGGAGAATCACAGGCATGCTGTTTGGGCAGCTTCACCAGGAAGCTGCAACTTTACACTCCCCAGGGGTGTGGAACAGCAAAAGGAAAGACTCACGCCCAGTAAAGCTGGGGCAACATAGGGAAGGAGCTTGCTGTCAAGCGCGCCTGGAACAGAGGACACTGGCCAGAATGGGCGTGGCCACTGCAAGTGCAGAAGAGTTGGGGTAGTAACGCCCCTAAACAAAGGAATCAGCTCTCTGTGCTCTTACTGCTCTTGGGACTCCTGGGACACGTGCGACTCTGGGTTTGTGGGGCTCCCCTGCATCGCCCAGGTGGCCTGCGGCCGAGTGGACCCCACACCCAGTGGACTAATGGACTGCAGCCAGCCTGATGCTGAGCGGGACCTGATGCTCCACCACAGAATGGAAACTGCTCACTGGCTTTGCTTCTAGCGGTCCTGACACTCCAGCTGTGTCTTCTATGACTGGAGGAAGGGAGATGGAACTTTAGAAACCCAGGGATGTCATTCCATGCAAATAAAAATCATTCATTCTCCCAAGTGAGTCTTCCCACCTCTGCCCCCCAGCACCCCTAATCTCTGGAAAAACCATTAATCTATTTTTTATTTCTAAGATGTTGCTATTTTCAAAATGTTATAAAAATGGAATCATTGATTGGCTGCCTCCTGCACACCCCCTACTGGGGATCGAGCCCACAACCCGGGCATGTGCCCTTGACCGGAATTGAACCCGGGACCCTTTGGTCCACAGGCCGACGCTCTATCCACTGAGCCAAACCAGCTAGGGACAAAAGAGGTTTTCTAATTCTGATAGACTTTCAGAGTGGAATTATTTAGAAAAAGTATATTAACGCTTTTTAGAACCTTAATGCATATTACCACATTATTTTTCTGAAAGGTATATATATATATATATACATACATATACATATATATATATATACACACACACACACACATATATATATATGATGTACACCCAAAATGTATACACTTTACACTTTAACACCTGATAGCTCAATTTTGAAAATGAAATGTATTTTAATAAACACTGCCTTTATAATTATTCAAAGTGTGTGTGTGTATATATATATATGTATATATATAGACATCCTATGTAGTCCCACCAGTCATTTAGAGACTAAGATGAAAGGTTCTCCTAAATTACAAAATTATTAATAAATGTGCAGCCCTGGCCAGTTTGGTCCTGAAACTTTTTAAACAGGGGGCCAGTTCACTGTCCCTCAGATCATTGGAGGGCCGGACTATAGTTTAAGAAAAAACTATGAACAAATTCCTATGCACACTGCACATATCTTATTTTGAAGTAAAAAAACAAAACGGGAACAAATACAATATTTGTATTTGCATGTGGCCCTCGGGCCGTAGTTTGAGGACCCCTGGGATAGAGTGTCAGCCTGCAGACTGAAAGGTCCTGGGTTCAATTCTGGTCAAGTGCACATGCCCGGGTTTCGGGCTCGATCCCCAGTGGGGGGTGTGCAGGAGGCAGTCAATCAATGTCTCTCTCTCATCATTGATGTTTCTATCTCTCTCTCCCTCTTGCTTCCTCTCAGAAATCAATAAAAATACCTATAATAATAAAAGGGTAATATGCTAATTAGACCGGACGTCCTTCTGGAGGAAGCCAGGGTCGGAGGGCAGCGCAGGTCCTGGGTGCCTGCAGGTGGCCAGAGGGAAGCCAGTGCTGGCAGCCGGGGGAAGGAAGGCCTACTCTTGCACGAATTTCGTGCATCAGGCCTCTAGTATAAAAATAAAAAAATAAATGTGCAACTTGATTTCTGCAAAAGCCGACTCAGTATTCATAGAAGTTAATGAGCCCTGTGAGGTCAGAGACATGTTTGGTAAGTGTGATCAAAATTATCTTGTTCTTGTGCTGCCCACCATGGCCAACATGACTGGAGCCAAATGTGACACCATGTGGTGCAGCAGCAGCCAGGACGCCTGTGCATGCTTGCTTTATTTATGTTAATCCTCACCCGAGGATATTTTTCCATTGAGTTTTAGAGAGAGTGGAAGGGAGGTGGAGAGACAGAGAGAGAAACATCAATGTGAGAGACACATCGATTGGTTACTTCCTGCACGTGCCCCAACCAGAGCTGGGAATCGAGCCTGCAACCGAGGTATGTGCCCTTTTCTGGAATCAAATCCAGGACCCTCCAGTCCATGGCCGGGCGCTCTCTCCACTGAGTCAAACCAGCTAGGGCTGTGCATGCTTTAATCTGGGCCTTCCCTGGATTGTTGTCGACCACTCAGAAGGCTGCCCTGGAAGAAAAGAAGGAAAAGTGTGAGCATCACAAGTTCAGACCTGAGTCGACAAGGGGCTGACATGGATGTGCAGGCCACTGACATCCCCAAAGCAGGGAGCTCCATCTTGAGGACTGACCAACAGTTTATATTAAATCAACTGATTTGCAGCAGCATCATTAGATCCTAAACAGCTAACGGCACGAGTAAACATTGAGTCCCCAGGGCAGCTCATCCACAGAGTACCAAGATCTCTGAAATACCCACATTCCTTCCAGTATTAACAACTGAACATTTTAGGTCAAAGATGCTACTGTCATCATGTGTTCAGTGTCATAAGCAACCCAACCCTTATCACAGGACACATGGATAGCTCTAGTCCAGGGAACTGCAACAGGCTCTCCCCTATGTGCCTGGAGCCCACTGGGAAAAACTGACCATCTCTACAGGAAACCACATTCCAGAGCCAGACCTGAGAGAACCTGCAAGCTCAAGTCAGGGTTGCCAGCCAGTGGAGTAGAGAGGACTGAAGGACTGTCTGCAAAGGTAACAAGAAAGCAGATATTCTGACTATTGGAGGGATGACACCTATGGGACTAGAAATGAGAAACACCCTTTAGAACTAGCATCACTATGTTAGCTCATCTGCACCTGGGGAGAACCTTCCTTCATCGATGTAACTGTTCTCCTTCCCTGTCTCATAAGTGACACTGGCCTCCTCCTAATCTCCTACTTGAAGCATCATTTGGGTTTCTGCCTGAATCAGTGCTTCCCAAATAGCTATGCTTTTGATCTCAAATAAATGCTGCTGCCTCTCACTTTGGCCTTTTACTTTTAGGTTAATAAAATAAGGGCAGAGATGAGGGGGGTGTGAACTACCAAGACATATGTTCATGAGAGCTTAGGGCTTCTACTGGGTTGAATAGAGTCTCCCCCAAATTCATGTCCACTTGGAACTTCAGAATGTGACCTTATTTGGAAATGGGGTCTTTTCAGGTGTAATTAGTTAAGATGAGGTCATACCAGGTTAGAGTGGGCCCCAAATCCACTGACTGGTGTCCTCATGGGAAGGGCCTGGAAGAAAGCTATGTGATGCAGAGACAGGGACTGCAATGTGCAGCTGTGAGCCGAGGGCCAGCGGCGACGCTGCCACCAGCAGAGGCCGGGGACCAGCAGGCCTTCTCTCTAGGGCTGCGGAGGCACGGCTTCCAGATGGTCAGAGCATGTTTCTGCCGGCCTAAGCCACCCAGTGTGTGGTCACCAGGAAGTTAACTCAGGGCCTGAGTGTTCTCAGGGAATACACAGGAAGCTCTGGATATCTTAATTTTGAAAATGCTTCTACAGAAAAAAAGGTATTGTTTATTAACACGTTAAGCACCCAGCCTGTTTTGTTTTCCAGATGGGAAGTATAGTGTCAGCCACCAGACACTGACAGGGCGCTTAATGTGTTAAAAACAAAATTCACCTGAGTAAATTTGAAGGTCTAATTAGCTTTCTTAAGGGATTACTGAATTGGGCAGCATCCCATGTAGCAGCTAGAAGGGAATTCTCAGGGGCCATTCAAGATGGAAGGTTTTTACAGGAAGCAAAGTGGGCAAGGCAACTATTAACAAAAGAAAATAAGTTCATTTTGGGCAGGAATGGGAAAGGTGTGTATCATGCAGATTGCCTCTTCTTTTTATGGGGGATGGAGAGGACTGAGGGACACATTACCTTCCTGGCGCTTGACCAGAAAATCCCAACGGGTTAATTAAGATTACATTTCTGGGAGAGGGTGAAATAACAATTATGTCAGGTATTAAATCTAGGTTTGGTATCATGGGCTTTTAGCATGAGTGATGCCATTTTGGCCATTTTGCATTGTGAGACTGTAGTTTTCACTTTAACAAGTTTTTTTGGGGGGCGGGGGGTAACACAATGTGCAAATATTTTGTAATATCTTAAACAGCAACACCATGCAAGCTCCGGAATGTGAACTGAAAACATTAGTTGATAAGACCCCTGTCACTTTTCCTCCAAAGATAGGTGACCTTACCTGAAGCAATTTTTTTTTTTTAAACTTTTTGTCCCACTGAGTTTCCTAGAAAAACCTTTCGTTTCGTACAGGCCCGTGGAGCAGCCTCTCTTATTGTTTACTAGAGGCCCAGTGCATGGATCTGGGACCCCTTGGGAGATGTCAGACTGCTGGTTTCGGGCCGATTTCCACAGGCCAGGCTGAGGGACACCCCGCCAGTGCAAGAATCTGTGCACTGGGCCTCTAGTATGCATATAAGATCTTTGGTTAATCTCTTCCTGCCCTTCCCTCTCTCCTCCCCCCCTGAGATTCATCAGTCTGTTCCATGTTTCCATGCCTGTGCATTGAGCATCTGTCCCCTGGTGGTCAGTGTGTGTCATAGCTACTGGTCGAATGGTCGGTTAGACTTTTATATATATAGACTAGAGGCCCAGTGCACGAAGTTCATGCATGGGTAGGGTCCCTAGCAGCTGCTGTTGAGGGTCTCCCTTTGCACCTGCCTTGGCCTGGTGCTGCCCACTCACCTGCTCCACCATCCCGCCAGTCCCGCTCTCATCGGAGCCCATTAGGGCCGGCAGCACTTCCATTGCCAGTGCCGCCATGTTCCATGCTGCCCCCTGGTGGTCAGCGCACATCTAACTCCTGGTCAGTCGAACTCCCGCCCATAGGGACAATTTGCATATTAGCCTTTTATTACATAGGATTAGATGGGATACTGCCCAATTTATTAATCCTTAAAAAAAGCCAATTAGATCTTCAAATTCACTGGATTGAATTTTTTTAACAGCTGCTTTGGGAATGTTAATTGGCAGGATCTCTCTGAAGGACATCTAGCAAGAAACGGAAAAGCCTTAAAAATATGCATACCTCATGACCCAGCAATTTCCGCCCCTTCAATTTTACTTTAGAAGGTTACACTTAAGTTGGTAATTACTGAGCACTGTTGAGTGCAGACTGGATTTCCAAAACTGGCCTGGTGGAAATGAATCACTGGTGAGTGAAATGCCTGCAGGCTTCTGTAGGTCCAGGAAGGAACTGGGGAAGTCTGGGAAATGCCACTGGCATTTCTCACCTCCGAGTGCACACAAGAATCACTTGCAGTGGTGTTTTTGCTTTTTGTTCTGGAATACCTGAGTCAACAGTCATCATCTCTGGGGCTGGGACCAGGCACTAAGACACCTCAGGGCTTTCAACATGCAACCAAGACCCAGGATCAGCATCCTAGGGCAGGCTAAGTAAAGAGTTGGGAAAAAAAGTTGCAAAACAATTTTGTAAATGAGTATTTATTGGAAAACTTCTCTGAAATCTTGTTAAAATGACCATGTACAAAAGCTCTCATGCAATCTGATTCCATTTATGCAAAATGGAGTATAAGACTGGAAATTAACTTTGGTTGAGTAACAGCTTGTTATGCCCAGATTTCAAGACCCCCAACAGAACCACCAGGGAGCGCCGAGTCCGATGCAAAAGCATAGAGCCTTTATTCAAGCTGAGCTTGGTCCCTCTGCCTCCACCGACGCTGCGGCAGGATGCGAGAGAGCCCCGAGTCTCGAAAGAACAAAGATTTTATAGGGCTTGGGGTCGGGGGGTGAGGGCTCACTCGGACCACTGATTTGACCGATTCTGGTTGGTTGAGTGAGGGCCGGGGGTTAGTGACGCAAGGGTAGGGTGCAGCTAGGGTCTGGTTACACAAAGACAGGGGGGGGGTTCAGCATACTTTCGGCCTTGAGTTTGTTTTCTCTTGCATTCCCATTGGCTGAGATAAGATTGCATTCCTATTGGCTGAAATAAGGGCAGGCTGAGTAACTGATACATTCTGTGGCTTTTTCTTGGAAGAGGGGTTAGGGACCCAGCTATCAGTCCCGTTCTGTCCTTTCATTCCCCCCTTGTCTTGGAACTTACAGCTCAACCATGAGACGGACTGCACTTCTATCTCACCTTCCGTTGCTAGAGGCCTGTACTGGGCATGCAGAACCATCAACTGAACTACCCTTATAGGCTCCTTGACAAATTGGACTAGTCTGTTAATAATGCAAGGGCCGAAAGTCAACAGCATTAGGAGGATTACAAGGGGTCCGGCGAGGTCTGCTGTCTTCTTGAGGGTGATCTGCAGTGGTGTGTCTGGTCAGAGGTCACCTTCCACTCAGGCTCCCTGCTGTCCTGGGCACAGAAGGAGCTGGGCTTGTGACCTGGCAGAGACAAACTATAACAAATGGTCCGGTGGAAGGAAAAGAAAACATTTCAGTTTTAACAACCTCTATTGAAATAGTATTTTTCTTCTTAAAATTCCTCTATGGTTATAAAAAAAAAACAACACCAAATCAAGACTAATTTATCTACTGTATTCAATTTGGCCTGATGTTTGCATAAATACAACAAGAATGGTAACTGACTACCTTTGCTGGAATCTCATGATTGAATCTTAATGTGCCCCATAGGGCCAGGAAGCCAAGCCATCCAGCTGCCATCAGGCCTGCCTGCAGTATCTGCTGAGTTAGGTGAATAACCTCACGTGTAGCAACTCCACCTGAGCCCACGCTCCAGACTTTAAGGCGCATCTCAGTAGCCCTCCTACTAGTTGCAGCCCAGAGTGTGTGGGGGTTCTGCAGGGATGCAGTGGCATCCTTACTGCTCCCCTTCTACTCTTACCAACCGCCAGTGATGGTAGGGCATGGGCCTGACGCTCCAGCGCCAGCCATCTTCAGGGCTCCCAAGCAGGATACCAGGCTTTTTCCGTGGCACTCTTATTGGCTTTAAGTCTTTAGAGTTCAGACAGGTCTCTTTTAAAACATGATACTCCAGTCAAAGTTTCCCGTTAATAAAATCACTATTAGGAACCAGTTTTATTGAATTTATGCAAAGAAATGTATTGCCATGATTTATTAAGCATTGCCAAATTTCAGAGGAATTATATAAGGAGAAAAACATACTGACCTGCTTTAAGATTTTCTGATTTTCCTTGCCAGTCCCTTTTCATGGACTCTTCAGAGTAATATAACTGTCTTTAAATGGCAAGAAGAAATTTACAATATGTCTACATTTAAATAGATAGTTACAGCTCTACCTGTAGTAGGGCTCCCCTTACTTGAATTGTTCTCCCAGAATGGACTAAAGGAGCTTTATTTCCTTATAGGGTCTTACATGTCACAGGACCTCACAGGGTCTGTAATTCCTGTAACAGAGGGCTACTATTTATTACTTTATTATTTCCTTCTATTTCAAACAGGCCTTTCCCAGTTTCTTACAGTTGAGGTTTGTACCACCCCTGACATGGGCATGGTCACGCAGGCCTGCAAGACAGTATACAGGCTGCCAACTGTTAACTGTCTCTCAATAGAGAGCAAAACCTGATGGGTATTCTTCTTTGCCCAGTTGGGCACCTGCCCTCTCGGCAGCTAGGCACCCTTTACTTTGAGGTTCACTCCACATAGCCCCCTTCCAGGACAGCTAACACATAGCTATAACAATGGCCCTTAGTGTGGGAATCTGGACACTTGTCAGTTATTCCCAAAGACTACCAAGGACTGTAGACCATCACCGGTCTACAGCAACTGCTGGCAGCTACAGCTACTTTCAAATCTGTAAGAGAATTAAAGGTTAATATAACATATTAATACAATGAAACATAATATTGGCACCATGGCCGCTTCAGGAAGCTAAATCTTCTGCTACTAAACATGAGATATGGTAGGGCTATACAAACATCTTAGGAAGGTGACTAAATTCTATTCTTGACCTTCCCACACAAAGCAAAATTGTCCTTGTCTCTCTGGAGCCATGTCCATGAAGATGCAGGCATCATCTAAGTTTATTATACAATTTTCTGCAGGCCACTGTCAGGGCCGTGCATTGCGGCCAGTTCTTCTTTCTAGCCACAAACACAGTCTGTCCAATTTCCTTAAAATGTATTCTGGCACAGGAGAAAGTTGTTTTGCTGTACATAGGTAGCTTAACCCTTATACAACTGGGCTTGGACCTCTGCCTAGCAAACTGCAGTCTATAAGTTCAATATGCAGCCTCCGGTTCTCCTAACCCAACAAGGTTTTGGCCAGTCTCTGAGTCAGACTCCTCCTCTCTTGGAGAATTTCAAAGTCCTGATGGCTCCCAGGTCCAGGGATAGTGCCCTTTTGTTAACCCTGTTTATTAGTTACAGGGCCCTGCTTTCTTGCCTTCCCACCAGTTCCCTTTGTGGCAGAGCAGCAACCAGGCCTCTTCCAAGGGAGTGCACTGGAAGGGGATATCAGCCCCTCCTGTGAGCCAGCTGCTTCACCTAGGGTCTCCCGGGGGCCCGGCCAGAGCATCCCCCAGCAAATCCCGGAAGCTGCTGCCTTCTCGCAGGGGCATGGACTGAAGCAGGGGGTTCAGGAGCTGGACGGCGACGGTGGCATTGATGGCCTGGCACGTGGATACGAACATGTGCACCTCATGCATGCACTGGATGTAGCCAGCAGCGAAGCTCTCGCTGGTTTCTGCCTTCAGCTGCTCGTGCCCACGAGCCCTGCCCTGCAGCACTCCCTGCACGCGCCGCACCGTCAGCTCCAGCTCCTCGGCGTTCTCCAGCTTGGCCTGCACCTGCGCCAGCGGGGGCGCCAGGTGGGGAAGGGAGGTGAGGCCAGGCAATGCCCTGACCCCCGTCCACTCGCTCAGCAGCCCTTGGGCACCTGCCTGCCAGCAGCTGCCGCAGCTCCTGTAGGCTCTTGTTGAGCCCGCTCAGCAGCCCCTGGGCACCGGCCCGCCAGCCTCACCTCGGTGCCCGCCAGCAGCTGCCGCAGCTCCTGCAGGCTCTCATTGATCCGCGTGTGCCGCTTCTTTTCCACCAGGGGCTCCCGGGCCTTGCGGTCCCCCCGCTCCTCCCAGCGGTCCTTATTCTCTCGGCCCGCACGATCGGGGCGCCAGGGGCGACGCCATAACCAGCACCGCCCGAAGCATTGTGGGTGCGCCCAGCACCCTTAGCTGCACCGCCGGCAACAGCCCCTGTTCTCCCCACTCTCTCACTGCTGCTTCTTCTTTCAGGGCCGCAGCGGGCAGTTCAGGCATTCAGCCCCCCTTCTTTGACCTGGCTCTCAGGGGCTGAGTCTGCCTAGCAAACAGTTCTAAATCACCAGGGCGGCTGCAGATTTCAGCTTTGTTCCTCCTCCGCTTTTTTTTCTGGGAGTTTAGTTGTTTTTAATGTATTAGAATTCTTTATTCTTAGAAACCTTAATCTTCTAATGATTACCAAAAGTGAACAATTAGCATTGGTGCTTACAGAAAAACTTGTGACCTTGAAGTTTAATTGATAAGACACCTGCTAGCGGTCTGCAGCCAGTAACATAACTGCTAACACCCCCGCCCCCCTTCTCTCAGCCCAGGCTGGTTGCTTTTCCTCACAGATTTTTTTTCCTTTTTACTCTTGATATCTCTCCAACTAATTTCCCTGTCCCCCAGTCCAGTTGTTTGTCTCCCTTTAAACTGTGGGAGTTTCGAAAAAAACTACAGATTGCTCCTATCGTAGCCCTCCCTCCCGGAGGCTGGGGTCCAACCTGTGGGGAAACATGACTCTTAGTCGGCCTGGAAAGATAACGGGTGCATAGGGAGGTTTCTTGCAGACAGAAAGCCTGGAGACCACCTGAAATCCAGTTACAGATGCTTTTAGAATCAGGATGAGGGAGGAAGGGAAAGACCAGGTTATGTCCTCTATGAGGATTCTAATAAATAATTGAAAACAGCAAGTCAAACAAAACACGTCACAGGCAGGGTTAGGGCCAGTAAATCTCTCCTCCCTGCGGAGCTGTAAGCCCTTTGTGTCCACCAAAGAGATAAGAAAACCATAAATAACAAGTTCTTTGAAATTTACTACTTTGTTAATTTGCTAAGCAAATAGTTAACTTGAAAAGACTTCTCTCTTGCTTGTTTATAAGCAATCTCAGAACTAAGCAATCTTGGAACCTAGCCAGCCTTTATTTTAGCCTAGAATTTATCCCTTTAAAGTTTTCTAACATGTAATTAAGAACAGTAGGTTTACTTTGTCCCGACCCCATGATGATCGGTGACGAGAGACAGACAAGGGAGGGGGTGACCTGTTTTCACAGATCCTCACTCAGATGCCAGCCTGGCTGCATCCCTTGGGAGCTTAAATTCGTCTTAGCTAAGGTGCAACCGTATAAACCCCGGGCCTGGTCACCTCCACGTGGGGGTGAGTCACCGTTATGCCATATGACGAATCGCGGAACCGCAGGTTGGGGCCCACTCGGACTCCATAACCGAAGTTGTGGAGCCACACAAAGGAGAGGAGAGGGCAGGCCCCCTCACTCCACACTCACACACTTTCACCAGACATTCACTCAGAGTTTAAACAATCCTCCCAATTCCTAACAATTTCCCAATTCCTGAGGGAGCTCTATAGCCTCCCCTAATCTCTTTGAAATGATCAATCATAATACTTAAAAGAGTAGTCTGAGTTTGTCCCATAATGTCCGTCCAGTAAGTTCACAGAATAAAACAGAAAAACGCAGAAACAGACAAACAACCCCCCCCCCCCCAAAAAAAACCAGCCTTCCGACTCCGCGGAAACAAAACCAAAAGCTAGACGACGGCCGTACACCAACCGGCGGGAGCGACCCGCCTCGTCTCAGATCCTCGTGAGGGAATTCCACGTCCCTTGTGAAGGAAGATCAGAACGTCTTCCAACGCCTCCCGCCCATGGTCCTTCAGCAGTGCGTCCACCTAGACCGCTTCGGGCATTACAGAATTTCAGAAATGAGTTCACACAGGACAGAACACACAACACACAGAACAGAACACACAACACAGACACTTACCGCGGTCAGTCAGACTCTCCGGATCAGGGTCCCTCGTGGGTCTTGGGGGTCCTGGGCGAGCCCCCAAATGTTATGCCCAGATTTCAAGACCCCCAACAGAACCACCAGGGAGCGCATAGAGCCTTTATTCAAGCTGAGCTTGGTCCCTCTGCCTCCACCGACGCTGCAGCAGGATGCGAGAGAGCCCCGAGTCTCGAAAGAACAAAGATTTTATAGGGCTTGGGGTCGGGGGGTGAGGGCTCACTCGGACCACTGATTTGGCCGATTCCGGTTGGTTGAGTGAAGGCCGGGGGCTAGTGACGCAAGGGTAGGGTGCAGCTAGGGTCTGGTTACACAAAGACGGGGGGGGGGGGGGTCAGCATACTTTTGGCCTTGGGTTTGTTTCCCTTGCATTCCTATTGGCTGAGATAAGGGCAGGCTGAGTAACTGATACATTCTGTGGCTTTTTCTTGGAAGAGGGGTTAGGGAC
>NW_005354228.1:646277-655210 GCF_000412655.1 Myotis brandtii | reverse complement strand
GTGCCCCTAGGGCCGAGGGGATGGGGACGGACAGGTTGGGGTTTAGGTCACAAGGCCCTTTGAATTCCTCAGGGTAGACAAAGGGGTAATGCCTTATATGATGTCATTCTCAAATCTGAGGAGTCTAAACCTAAATCTAGACAGTAGATTTCATTGTAAACACAAATTTGCCAGGGAAGGAATCCTTGGATTGCATATTTTATCTCTCTCTACCTCAGTTTTTTATCTGTGAAAATGCAGACAGTTCCTAGCTGGTAGAATTACTATGAGGAGTAAAAGTATCTCTTGGTAAGTGCTACCCCCTATCAGTCCTACTTTTATTAAATTAGCTGGGGGTGGTGCTCACATACCCAGCAGGGAGTGTCAGGCCCAGGCTAGGTGCCCAGCCGAGGGGGAGCCTCCAGTGGGTTCGCCCTGATGCGGAGCCAGGGTCGGGAATGGGTGGGAGTAAATAAGAAGGCTTCCCTGAACTAAGAAAGGCGTCGGCTGGCTGGGGAGACATACACAGTCCACAGTGTGGTCAGGCTGTGCCTGATGCTGCCTGCAGATGCTGGGGGCACAGGGACAGCCGCCTGTGGCCTGCCAGCTCCCAGGAGGGACGCTTTTTAAAAAAAATATATCTTATTGATTTTTTACAGAGAGGAAGGGAGAGGGATAGAGAGTTAGAAACATCGATGAGAGAAACATCGATCAGCCGCCTCCTGCACACTCCCTACTGGGGATGTGCCCGCAACCAAGGTACATGCCCTTGACCGGAATCGAACCTGGGACCCTTGAGTCCGCAGGCCGACGCTCTATCCACTGAGCCAAACCGGCCAGGGCAGGAGGGATGCTTTTGCTGGGTCCTGATGGGAGGTGGTGGTGGGGAGGGAGGGGGCCCTGCAGGTCTCAAAAAATGTGGAGTACTGGGCGTCTTGAAATCTGGAATCAGAAGCTGAGAGAGGTTGTGCAGCTGCAGCGTCGGACACATGGATTGGAGGGGAATTCAAGAGACGAGATTAGGGAAGTGGGCCAGGACCAGATTACGAAGGTTTTATCATGGTGCAGAAGTCTGGGTTTAATTCTGTGTAAACAGGTTCAGTAGTGTAAGCAGATTCGTTCCTAGAAATGTAACTAAAAGGTAAGTGGGAGTGTGGACTAAGGGCACTGGGTCAGCAGGAGTCAGAACTGGGGGCTTGGAAACCAGGAAGGCTGTCCTGTGTGTCCCAGCAGGAGGAGGCCAGGGGATGGCCCCGTGCTTGGGTAGGAGGCAGGGGCTGGGTGCGCAGCTGAAGGTGGGACAGGAGGAAGCGGCGGTGTCAGCCCTGGAGATGGGAGATGGGAGATGGGAGCTGCGCTGCCTCCGGGAGGGGAGGAGGCCAGGAGGGGAGCGCATGGGCGGCTGCTGGCGGTGGCTTCCGTCTCCAACCTCCGGCACAGTGGCTGGTAGCAGAGGAAAAGCATTGCTGAATGTTGCAGTTTTACATTTGTTTTCGCTTGCGGGATGGAAGCTTAAGCCTTCGCCGGAATTGAGGCATGTTAAAAACAGAATTCTTAATTACAGAAATCTTAACTTTCATTGATATTGCCACAAATCATAGCATTTCAAATGACATTTAATTACATTTTCATAAATGTATATATTTGAGTAACTGAAACTTAAAATAATTTTGTCTTTTAACATAAGTTGAGATGGCAAGTAGCAAATGCTAATTTTACCAGATTCGTGTTAATTTTTAAAAATAACCACTGGAGAAATTGTTATACATCTTTATTTACAGGATTTTTACCTCCTATAACTCCGCCAGAAAAGTTTTTTCTTTCCCAGCTAATGCTGGCACCCCCAAGGGAACTCTTCAAAAAGACACCTCGGCAGATCGCACTGATGGATGTCGGGAACATGGGCCAGTCTGTGGACATTAGCGGGCTTCAGCTAGCCTTGGCTGGTAAGGAGGGATGGGTGATTTGGGCATTTTGTGTATTATATTAGGAGTTTTTTCTTAAGTTACTCCACTTAACATGCAGGTCTGTGGCTGCGCTAAAAGATTAGTATTTTCCTTGAAAAACACAGTTCCAGTACTTTTGCTGGGTACTGATGGGAGGCGGTGGTGGGGAGGGAAAGGAACTTGGAGTATTGGATGTCTTGAAATCTGGAATCAGAAGCTGAGAGATTTTGTGCAGCTGGAGTGTAGGATACATGGATTGGAGGGGAATTCAAGAGACAAGAATAGGAAAACCCTTCATAATCTAGGTTCATTTTGAGTTTTCACTTGAATGGATTGCTTTTTCAATTTAAGAAGAACACTGAATAAAATTGTTTGTTAAAAACATAAAAAAATGTTCCTCATGTCAGTTTTGCTCAAAGTGAGATCACACATTCAATGCAATTCCTATAAAAGGTATGTTTTGCAAAAATAGAAAAACCCATCATAAAATTCATATGGAATCTCAAGGGATGCTGAGTAGCCAAAGCAGTGTTCTCTGGGCACCATTGTTGAAAATGGTTTGACCGTATATGGGAGGATTTATTCCTGGCACTTCTGTTCTGTATCATGGCTTATGTGTCTGTTTATTCCGGGGCCACACTTCTGAGTATAGTGGCTCTATAACGAGTTTTGAGAATAGGAAGTGGGAGACCTCCATTTTGTTCTTCTGTTTCAAGATTGTTTGGGCAACTTCTGTGCTACACATATAAGCAAATGCATGGGCACTGCTGAAACAGAGGTGTGATGTGATAGAAAAAGGGCACCTTCTTGAACTGGGTAGAAGGAGTGAAGGAGAGGCACCTGCTTGCTTGCTCTAAGCAAAAACACAGATGCTCGGGTCTTATGCTTGAGGGTGATTCACTAGGGAAACTGATATGTAGCCAGATTGGTGGACCCTTGGCCTTGTGATTAAATGAGCCACAGTATTGATTCTGACAGGGCCCCAGTCGTAGACTAATGCACCTGTGACATTTGGCTGCTTATATAAGGTGACATCTTTCCGCAAACTGCGTTTTCCTTGCAGCATTCTGACCTCCTTTTTTAACTGCTGGGTATTAGCAGTATAATAATGGTTATTTTTTGAAATCCAGAAAAATCTTTTCAAGACTTTTCAGATTGAAGGTACACAGAAGTGCTTATTATTCTCTAGTGCCAGATACAATCTATTAACAGAAATAAAATGATTATTTCCAAAACCAAAGATAGTATGAAAACGGGGTACAGCGGTGATCAACAATTTCAGGGACCTCACCTTCAGAAGTAATACATAGCTTGAGGACGCCAGCTTTGTATTCAGCAATGTGAGAATCAAATCTGATCCCTCAACTTGTGATGACGAGTCAGCCTGTGAGAAGTTTTAAAGTATGTCAAGCTCAGAAAGGAATATATGACTAGAGTAGGATTGAGAAGCTTGGCCGAGTGGCTGGCCAAGCCTGCTGCTGCGGTCCCCTACCCAAGTTTAAGATGTCACAAGCCATTCATTTCCCAAGTGGGGGAAGAAAAAGCCAAGTCCACCTATCTTATCTGGACCTAGCGACACAGATCATCTTTGCAGAGGCCTGAGATTCCAATCTCTCAGTGGGATCCATGGACCAAAGGTGTGGTGAGTGAGTGAGTGAGATGTGTGTGTGAATCCAACCAGAAATGTAATTGCTGGATCATATGGTAGCTCTATTTTTAATTTTTTGAGGAACCTCCATACTGTTTTCTATAGTAGCTGCACCAACTTACATTTCCTCTAACAGTACACTAAGGTTCCCTTTTCTCTATATCCTTGCCAGCATTTATCATCTCAACTTTTTTAATATATATTTTGAAATTTAAGAATTAAAAAAAATATTTTTATTGATTTCAGAGAGTAAGGGAGAGAGAGAGAGATAGAAACATCAGTGATGAAGGAGAATCATTGATCGGCTGCCTCCTGCATGCCCCACACTGGAGATTGAGCCCACAACCTGTGCATGTTTCCTGATGGGAAATCAAACTGTGCCCTCCTGGTTCATAGGTCGAAGCTCAACCACTGAACCACACCAGCCAAGCTTTTTTTTTTTTAATTGATTATCTTTTTGAGAGAGAGAGAGAGAGAAAAACATTGGTTTGTTTTTCCACTTATTTATGCATTCATTGGTTGCTTATTGTATATGCCCTGACCGGGGATCGAACACACAACCTTGGCATATTGGGATGACGCTCTAACCAACTGAGTACCTAACCAGGTTTCTTGTTTTTGATAATAGCCATTCTGCCATGTGTGTGGCGATATCTCATGGCTTTGATTTCTATTTCCTTGATGATTAGTGACATTGAGCATCTTTTCAGGGCCATCTGTCCTTTTTGGAAAAATGTGTATTCAGACTGTTTGCCCATTTATTTGGATTTGTTTTGTTTTGTTAATCCTCACCAGAGGATATTTTATCCATTGATTTTTAGAGAGTGGAGGGGAGGAAGGTGGGGTGGGGGGAGGGAAGGAGAGAGACTGAGAGAGAGAGAAAGAAAAAGAGAGAAAGGATGAAAGGAAGGAAGGAAGGAAGGAAAGGAGGGAGGGAGGGAGGAAGGAAGGAAGGGAAAGAAAGGAAAAGCAAGAAAAAGAGCCTGGTTGTCCTGGCTCAGTGGTTGAGCGTTGACCTATGAACCAGGATGAGGGCACAGGCCCGGGTTGTGGGCTGGATCCCCAGTGGCGCGTGCAGGAGGCAGCCAATCAATGATTCTCTCTCATCACTGATGTTTCTATCTCTCCCTCTCCCTTCCTCTCTGAAATCAATAAAAATATATTTTAAAAAAGAAAGAAAGAGAAACATCGATGTGAGAAAGACACATCGATTGGTTGCCTCCTGCACCCACCCAGACAGGCCGGGGAAGCAAACCTACAACCCAGGTACATGTCCAGGACTGGGAACTCGCGATGCTCTAACACTGAGCCACACCCACTGGCCAGGACGCCCATTTTTTAATTGGATTGTTTTTTGATGTCGAGTTGTAAGTATATGTTCCATGTGGTGGAATACACGTTCTTCATCTGCTCTACAGTTGATGGGCGTAATGATGCTGTGGACATGGTTGTGTATCGTCCTGGTGCACGCGTGGCAGTTTCTGCTAGATGGGACGATAAGCACACGGGAGACTGATCAAGTAGTGGGGCTTGGTTTTCACGTTGCTGTGCCAGTTTTCATGCCCATTAGCAGTGTGCCAACAACCCGACAACCTCCTCTGCATTTGATAATGTCAGGCTTGTTAATTTCTGCCAATCTGGTGGGTGTGTAATAATACCTTGTGTTTTAACTGATTTCTCCCTGGTTCCTAATGGGATTGAGAATATTTTTCAGATGTTCATTGGCCATTCAGGATTTATGGTTTTTGTTTGTTTTTATTATTTCTAATCTTCACCTGAGGATATGTTTTTATGGAGTTTTGAGAGAGAAGAAGGAAGAGGAAGGGAGAGAAACATCGATTGGTTGCCTCCCTCACGCACCCCGACCAGGGATTGAACCGCAATCTGGGTATGTGCCCCGACGGGGAATGGTGTCGTTGACCTTTTTGGTGCATGGGACAATACCCCACCCAACTGAGCCACACCAGCCAGGTCCAGGCTTTTTGGTTTTTAAAAATAAAACTCTTGTTGAAGTCATTAGCCTATGTTTTCCCATTTTTAAAAATTGATTTGTAGGTGTTTTGAAGAAGAATACACGCATTCTGGATCTGGCCCTTTGCGCATGTGAGGCAGCTAGCTTTCCGCAGTTAGTAGCCTGTCTTTTCATTCTCCTTGAGGTGCCCTTAATTTTAAAATGTCTCCGTTTTTGACCTTTTCAGAACGCCAGTCTGAATTGCCAACCCAGAGTAAGGCTAGCTTCCCCAGTATTCTCAGTGACCCAGACCCAGACTCTTCTAATTCTGGATTTGACAGCTCCGTTGCCTCTCAGATCACGGAAGCTTTAGTCAGTGGACCGAAGCCGCCTATTGAAAGTAGGTACATGTTTCATACTCTCGGTTTTATTTTATCATCGTCCTGAGTTGCTTTTCTAAAACATTGTTAGTTTCGTTGCTGCTTAAACTAGAATCTAATGAGAAACTCCTTAGTGGAGTGTCTAGAGGGCCGTGGAGACGCTTGGTGAAAGTTACCTTCTGTAATGAAATCACAGTATCTGTCATCAGCGCATGTGAAGATACACATTCTCCGATTTTACTGAAATGAGACTATTTTGTAGCTTATTATTATACCTCTTTATTAATTTTATCACTATCATTATTTTCTCCATTGTAAAGTTTTCCTGATCTTATCGTTCTTAATTTAAAAAAAAATCCATTGAACTTGAAGTATTAGAGCGGCATCTTGTGGTTTTATAGGCTTCTGTGTGGTTTTACTGGTGAAGGCCTGCCTTCTGCTCAGGGGTGAGAACAGGTTCTTCAGATCGCAGCGTCCCCATGAGCCTGAAGTTCACACTGACTCTGTGCCGTTTACAGTAAGTCTCTGGCGTCAGTGAGCGATACTGAAGTCTCAGCCGGTCACAGGTGTGCCTGAAGCTCATGCACCCGGTGTGTAGCTCACACGTGCCAGGACCAGCGTTGACGCGTGGGCCACGGGAGGCAGGTGACAGCAAACCTGCAGACACCGGTCAGGGCACCAGGCATCCCTCCTGCGGGAACCTGACACACGGTGTCGTGCTTCCCATGAAGTGTTAAAAACTGATTCTGTTGGAAAGAGCTTCAGCGGCTAGTTCTGCAATGTAAATGAAGAGAGAGTGTAACATACGGTGTTAGTTCTTAGCCAGAAAACAGACATTTTCAGTAAACTAGAGTACGCTCTCAGATTGTGCAGGGGCTAGGATCCAGAGGAACGAGCCATCAGGCCCTGTGTGGAGACCAGGGTGTGGAATTTGTTTAGCAGAAGTTCCAGCCAGCATTATTTTAGTGGGTTTCTAACTTAGAGAGCAATCATGTTTTATGAAATAGGTGAAGTGTTGAGTCACTTTATTTTCCTGTTGTACTTTTACTGTTTTATGAAAATGAATATGGTATTTGTGAATTTATGGAAGTCTTCAGATTCATTTGAAAATGTCAAATCAACCATACATTTTAAAAAATATATATTTTTATTGATTTCAGAGAGGAGAGGGGGAAAGAGATAGAAACATCAATGATGAGAGAGAATCATTGATCAGTTGCCTCCTACACGCCGCCTACTGGAGATTGAGCCCGCAGCCCTGGCATGTGCCCTGACCAGGAATCGAACTGTTTCCTCCTGGTTCATAGGTTAATGTTCAACCATTGAGCCACGTGACCTCCTTGTTCATAGGTCGACACTCAACCACTGGACAACCATACATTTTTTCCCCCCTGACATTTCATCTCCATGTAATTTGCCACTTCAAGGTTGTAAGATGCAAAGGCTGAACTAGTACACAACCTAGTGGTCTCAGGATAGAATAGTGGTAACTAAGAATAGGATGAGTGAGATCAAATAGGGTTTCATTTTCCCGAGAGACTGTCACCAGTAGGGCAGGTTGTGTCCTTTGCATTGAGTGGTAAGCATCCTCGAATGAAGGTTGTCAGCTCCTGGTGCCTCTCTTCTCCAGAAATACAGCCATTTGGTCTCTGGCATAATAATGTGTGTGCTTCACTTTCTTTGTATCATGAATGAACCCTGACCTATATCCCTTCTGCTTCTGGTTTTGAAGCCACAGTTTTATCATATTATTCTTATTAAAAGGGTGTTAGTCTACTTCATTAAGTGAAACGCGTGTAGATGCACACAGATGTGTGCAGTGTGAACTCACTGATAGAAGCAGTCACGTGTTACTTTTCATTTACAGGCCATTTTCGGCCAGAGTTTATTCGTCCACCACCTCCACTCCACATCTGTGAGGATGAGCTGGCCTGGCTGAACCCAACAGAGCCCGACCATTCCATTCAGTGGGATAAATCCATGTGCGTTAAGAATAGCACAGGTGTAGAGATCAAGCGAATAATGGCCAAAGCCTTCAAAAGCCCCTTATCTTCTCCTCAACAAACACAGGTAAACCTTTTCTTTAATCCGTCAAGCATTGATTTTTGTTTTCTCATCATGTGGTAAGTGACCCCTAGGGCAGTGATGGCAAACCTATGGCACGCGTGTCAGAGGACACGCGAACTCATTTTTTTGGTTGATTTTTCTTTGTTAAATGGCATTTAAATATATAAAATAAATATCAAAAATATACATCTTTGTTTTACTATGGTTGCAAATATCAAAAAATTTCTATATGTGACACGGCACCAGAGTTAAGTTAGGGTTTTTCAAAATGCTGACACGCCGAGCTCAAAAGGTTCGCCATCACTGCCCTAGGGTGATCTGAAGCGCTGCTCTGCCCGCCCACAGGTGGGGCAGGAGCTTGGTGACTAACCATGTGCCCAGGTTTGTTTGGGGTCAGTGTGACTTTGGGAGAGGGGGAGGGGCTTTTTTGGCACTTGGCTCCTGCTATGTGCCAGCCAGACAATCCATGTGGCTGGACAGGAACCTCCTGAGGGTGAGCGACTTCTCAGCCTGTCATGGGGGAGGAAGGAGGAAGCGCAGGTGGTAAACTCGCCCCATCACACCGCTGGGTAGGAGTGGGGTTGAGGCTCACAGTGGGCCCCGCTGCCCTTGAGGGAAAGGCAAGGACACCCTGTGGGTGGTGTCTGGTTGGTGACTCCTGTTCAGGTCGCACATTCACATTAGACCCTGTCAGGAGATGCTGACATCTCCAGTGCAGTTACCACCAGAAATACTCCTTTCAGAGTCAGGTAGGCAGCTGTTTGTAGTTCACTTTACTTACTAGGCCACCCAGAAGCACAGTCCACTCTGGTACATAAAGTACATAGGGGACAGAACATAGACAATTTTAAAGTAAAAGTAATTGATTATTTGGCAGGAAAAAAATTGTTTTTGAATTACAAGTATGCTTGTGGCTTGAACCATAAATACTGCAAAGGGGTGGATTGCAAGAAAGCCCCCCC
>NW_005354228.1:637655-646150 GCF_000412655.1 Myotis brandtii | reverse complement strand
CTACTCCCTCCTCCCCAGCCTGCTCCCCCCTCCCCAGCCTGCTCCCCTCTTCCCACCCTGCTCCCCCTCTCCCCAACCTGTTCCCTCTCCAGGCTTCCTTTTCCCACCTGGAGCGGGGCTGTGCAGTTGTTTTAGATGTCCCTCAATTCTCTACGGTCTAGGTTTTTTAGGGGAACTGGTTGGTAAATAAAATTATTTTTGACAGAAAAAGAAACCCACAAAGGACTTAAGGACGATGTTGTTACAATCCACTTATTTTATTCAACCAGACAATATTGAGTCTGGCATAATTCCCAGGAGGAATCACTGGCATATTTATAAACTGTCTTAATTTATCACCTTGGCCGGGTGGCTCAGTTGATTGGAGTGTCATCCCATATACCACAAAGATTGTGGGTTTGATTCCCAGTCAGGGCACATACCTACGTTTCTGGTTTGATCCCTGGTTGGGATGCACACAGGAGGCAACCAATTGATGTCTCTCTCTCTCTCTCTCTCTCTCTCTCTCAAAATCAATAAAACGTATCCTCAGGTGAGGAAAAAGTAATAATAATAGAGGTGTTTATATTTTAAAATTGTTATAATTCAGATGTAAATTGAAAAATACCAAGTCGTTATGATCATGTATTTCAGGGAAGAAATTTATGAAGTTGGTTCAATGCAGGTAATTTTGTAGCTGCTTGTAAATAAAATATGTATTTTTGTATGCAGCAAAGAGAATGCTACTTTGACTCAAGAACCTCTTTTTTTTAAAAAAAACTTAGCTCCTTGGTGAGTTGGAAAAAGACCCCAAACTTGTTTATCATATTGGCCTCACGCCAGCCAAGCTTCCTGACCTGGTGGAGAACAACCCTCTCGTCGCCATAGAGATGCTGCTGAAGCTGATGCAGTCCAGCCAGATCACCGAGTACTTTTCAGTCCTGGTCAATATGGATATGTCTTTACATTCCATGGAAGTGGTGAACCGGTAAGTCCCTACTCGTGGTCAGACGCGGGGTGAGACCTGATTACATGGCCAGCAGGGAAAAACGACCACAAAGTTTTTTCTGGTCTTAGCCTGAGAAAACCCAATAAATTAAATAATCTGAGCCTTAGTGTTCACTGCATGTAAATTTAGCATCCCCAGGAAAGAACCCAGAGGGTAGGATTTCAAATATTTAGCATTAATCCTATATAACCCTATATAATAAAAGGCTAATATGCAAATCGACTGAACGACTGGTCACTATGACGTGCACTGACCACCAGGGGGCAGACGCTCAATGCAGGAGCTTCCCCCTGGTGGTCAGTGTGCTCGCACAGGGGGAGCGCCGCTCAGCCAGAAGCCCTGAGCCGGGTACATAGCTGGTGAGCGCAGTGGCAGTGGTGGGAGCCTCCCCTGCCTCCATGGCAGTTGGACATCCCCCTAGGGCTCCTGGACTGTGAGAGGGCACAGGCCGGACTGAGGGACCCTCCCCCGAGTGCACAAATTTCGTGTACCGGGCCTCTCATATACTGTAATTGGAACGATACAGATTAGCATGGCCCCTGTGCAAGGATGACATGCAAATTCGTGAAGCGTTCCATATTTAAAGAAGAAAGAAAAAGAACACGTCCTTTTAAGTTAATCAACTAGTGAAAAAAGTCTAGCTGAAGCCAGGTGACCCCAAGTAGGAGAGTGTTTCTTTGTGGGGCGGGAAAGGCAGCATGAGGTTTTAGCTGTACTTTCTGTTACTGGTGCAACTGGTGAGCTGCGCATTTAAAACATGCTGCTTCGCCTGCCTTCTCCTTGAGGCCTGTTCCGTGCCCTTAGACCGCTCTTCTTAGGGCTGCGTTCTGTCAAGTCCAGGGGTGGACCGAGCCGAGGGCTCCTTCTTCCCCTCACCACGTCCTTGTGGAAGTTACTGTCAGACATTTGCACTTAGTCCAAGAATCACTCGGTAATCTCAAGAACAAGATCTGCTTTGTGCCCCCCCCAGTGATCGTGAGTCACCCTTGAGTGTGAAGCAGCTGTGGCCGCAGCAGCCTCTGGTGATGTTTCCTTAGAACCCTAGTTCCTCAGCGCCCAATGGATAAAGTTCTAGACTTAGGAATGTTTTGTTTCTTCCAGAAATGCATACTGTATAGTTAACATGCATACCTTTTTTTATTTTTCCATAAACATTCCCTAGAGTCCTTTTAAAAATACCAGCTTCCCCTTTTGAGACTCTAAACTGATCTCCCCATACCCTGCCTTTTGTTAACCTTCAGCCAGGTGCCCCCTCCCGTCCCCCACGAGGTCTGAAGGCAAAGGTCTTGAGTACCCTGTGAACCCCTGGCTCCAAGCTTTACTCAGACCATTGACACCTCTACTGAAGTGTCAATTTAAGTCATTTGTCCTTTTAAGACTTTTCCCAACTCTTTTCACTTACATTATTACTCTTTCTAGCACTTAAGTTATATTGTACAGTTTAGCTACTAAACTTACACCTCCCTCACACACACTGCTTTGCATAGCACTTATATGTAATCAGAGTTTAGTAAATGAATGGAATCATTGTCAGGGTTATTAGAGCTTGGAAAAAATAACTGAATTATGATTCAGCCAAAACAGAGACATGGTGCTCACAGAATTGGTTGCTTAATGAGTGATTACAATGCATAATGCAAAGTGGCACTTACAAAATGTAAGTGTCATTTATTAACAGATGGGCATGGCTCTTAGGTTTATTTGCATAAGTATATTTAAAACTAGGTAAATTGGTCATCAGAAATTTACACGAAAAGACCAAAGGAAACGTGGTATTTTATGGTTGACAATATTCTTTGATGTGAGCGTATAAAATAACCCTACTCTTCTACTCTGACACAGACTGACTACAGCTGTTGACCTACCTCCTGAGTTCATCCACCTTTACATATCAAATTGCATCTCTACTTGTGAACAGATTAAGGATAAGTATATGCAGGTAACGAATAGAAATTTTAGTAAATTTTATAAATAACCTGCCAAGAAAATGGGCACACTGAACTTTTCTTTTCTTTTTCAGAATCGTTTGGTGCGTCTGGTGTGTGTCTTTCTTCAATCCTTGATCCGTAACAAAATCATCAACGTGCAGGACTTGTTTATAGAAGTGCAGGCGTTCTGCATTGAGTTCAGTAGGATCCGAGAAGCTGCCGGCCTTTTCCGGTTGTTGAAGACATTGGACACTGGGGACACGCCTTCCGAGACCAAAATGTCAAAGTAGTACCTCATCAGCACCACCTGTTGTTCAGCTGTGCTGTGATCTCAGTTTTAACTGTTATAACCCTGAGTGGATTTTTTGTTGTAATACATATAAACAACACTTTAGCTACTTAAAGCAAAGTTTAACTTTCCTGGGTGACTTTTTCCTTCAGAAGAATTTTTGGTAAGAACTTGAAATATGTCTTTAGGTGTCTTACAGAAGGAATGGTTATCCAAAGAAAGATTATTGCAAAAAAGTAGGTGAGGTCCTTAGCACTAAAAAGCAAGGTGTTTTTGTTAAAATAAATTGCAGGCTTCTGATTAAGAATCCAGCTTTCCTAAAGTTCCGATGTTAAACGTATTTAATGAGAGAAAATGACGACTAAGACTTTGCTGTACTGACCTTGAAGTGAAATCAGTTGAATGTTTTTGGGTCAAGTGGCAAACAAGGTTGATCCTTGAACCCATTACGAAGGTAACTCTTCTCATTAAGCAGAGTTTGAACCAAGGACATACTTGTAGCTTTATCCTTTCTTGTTTTGAGGACTTAACAGATATAACAAGAATAAATTCATTTCCTGGGCCTCTTATAAACACGGGAAGTCTTAGAAACCTTGATCAGGGTTATAACAGCTGGTATAGTTTTTTTTTTTTCCTCTCGAGATGTTCTTTAGTTGTTACGAGTCTAGGATAGTAATTTTTGAGGAGAAACATCGTCTGTACTTTGGGGAGGAATCTCCATGTAAAATAAACTGCTTGCTCTGCTGGGGGTGCAGGTGCCGACCGAGAAGCAGGAGGGCATCGTGTGGGCTCAGGACAACAGTGCCTTATATTAAAGTTTTTTATAAACTCTATGATCAGAATGTATTTTTTTCTTGAAGAAATTGTGAAAAATTATTCATATACCGAGGTATTTTCAAAGCATGTACAGTCAAACCTTGTTTCTTAAACGTCTCTCATCGCGAACAATTCAGTTCTCAATGGAAAAAATGTCTCAGTTGTGGAACCAAACTTTAGTTTTTGACTGCTGAGCTGTGAATATTTTCATGAAATGGATGAGTAGCACAGTTTTAAGACATTAAGAGGCATCAAGAGTGCTACCGAGGCTAAGGGTGTGAAAGAAGCAATGACCACAGGCAGTTGAAGAGGCAGGAAAACTGGCTGATTTGGGTGAAGGAAAAGCAGTTCGCCCGTGGCAGCATTTCCAGGCAGTGACATGTGACCGAGTGAAGATGCCACAGGCTGCCCTGAAAGACACCCCTGGACCAGTGCTGAAGGGGGTGGTTTGATAAATGTAAGAAAAGACATGTTTGTTTATATATTAAACAGTATGTACTGTGTATGAGAAAGGTTAAAATGGAATTTAGAGGCCTGGAATGGATTAATTCAATTTACATTATTTTTAATGTGGAAAATGGTTCGGTTTTTGAACAAATCACTTCTCCAACAGCCTTCTGAACAAATTAAGTTTGAGCCCCGAGGTTCCACTGTATTTTATAGAGAAACCAGAGGCCTGATGCACGAAATTCGTTTGCAGAGGGGGCAGTCCCCTCAGCCCAGCCTGCACCATCTCGCAATCCTGGACCCCTCGGGGGATGTCGGGCCTAAACCGGCACCTGGACATCTCTATTGCAATCTGAGACACCGCATGCACCAGTGACCATGCTTTTCATGCAGGTGAAAGGCATCTTGCTGTTGTATGGGCAGCTACATTTTCCCCCCGATTATAACATGATCCTTCTGAGGCAGTAGTACCATTTTCCCCATCTTATGGGTGGAAAAACTGAAGCAGAGACAAGTTAATTGTCTTTGTCACACAGTTATGTGTCAGAATCAGGGCTGACCAGAAAATGTGCAAGCCAGAGTCCATGCATGTCATCGCTGCATCATCCTGTTTTTTCAGTGTTAGAGTAGCCTTGCCAGGTTTTAATTTTTAAATTTAAGAGACTGTTCCCAACATATAGGGTAGGGTCCCTGAGCCTGACCTGCGATTAGGGCCATCTGCGGGGTGACCGGCGGGTGGGGCGACCCCCTGCTGGCACCTGCCTTGGCTTGGCAGCCTGGTGCCGCCTGCTAGCCAGTTGCCTCCCTCTTGGAGGTGTTGAGCGTCTGCCCCCTGGTGGTCAGTGCACATCATAGTGACCGGTTCCACCATTCGGTCGATTTGCGTATTAGGGTTTTATTATATAGACTAGAGGCCAGTGCACGGGGAGGGGGAGGGTGTCCCTCAGCCCAGCCTGCACCCTCTCCAATCTGGGACCCCTTGGGGGATGTCTGACTGCCAGTTTAGGCCCGATCCCGGCAGTCGGACATCCCTCTCACAATCCGGGGCCGCTGGCCCCTAACCACTCACCTGCCTGATCACCCCTAACCTCTCTGCCTGCCAGCCTTCTCGCCCCCAACTGCCCTCCCCTCCCCTCCTGGCCTGATCGCCCCTAACCGCCTCTGCCCTGGCCCTGCCACCATGGCTTTGTCTGGAAGGTATCCTGGTCTAATTAGCATATTACCCTTTTATTAGTATAGATTATCTTCCAGTCCAGTGGTAGGCAAACTCATTAGTCAACAGAGCCAAATATCAACAGTACAATGGTTGAAATTTCTTTTGAGAGCCAATTTTTTTAAAAAATATATTTTATTGATTTTGTACAGAGAGGAAGGGAGAGGGCTAGAGAGTTAGAAACATCGATGAGAGAGAAACATCTATCAGCTGCCTCCTGCACACCCCCTACTGGGGATGTGCCCGCAACCCAGGTACATGCCCTTGACTGGAATCGAACCTGGGACCCTTCAGTCCGCAGGCTGACGCTCTATCCACTGAGCCAAACCAGTCAGGGAGAGAGCCAAATTTTTTAAACTTAAACTATATAGGTAGGTACATTGTTATTAACTTAATTAGGGTACTCCTAAGGCTTAGGAAGAGCCACACTCAAGGGGCCAAAGAGCTGCATGTGGCTCGCGAGCCGCAGTTTGCGCCGACCACAGTTCCAGTCCAATCTTCAGCAAAAAGTTCAAGAAAACCAAGCCTAGTGATGTGAAGTACAAGTTTCAATCTTATAACGTTTGAAAAGTAACACTCCTGGTTTATAATAAATTTGATCTCAGGTATATCCTAAGGAAGTAAGGGACTTATAAATATATTTGCTTAAACTAAGGATCCAAGCTGATGTGACAAGAGCACCTTCAGACGTCCGATTCCTCTCCCTCAATGAGGGCATCACGGTTTTGCATACTAGCATTGGGGGAACAAAAGTTCATGATCAAATACTTTTTAAATGGCAGTTTCACCACCACTGCCCGCTGGAGGAGTGCGGCCACAGGCCCTCTGATGTCCTTTTTTTTTTTTTTTTTTTGGTACAATCAACTTTTAAGTGCTCGCAGACAAATTCAATTTAACTTATTAAAAAAAAACACCAAAAACCCAACATCTTGAATTCTCTGGATTTCCTAGTTCCATTGCTTTAATGTCTTCAAGGCACCTGTTAAAAAGAAGACAATACTGAGTAACAGGGCAAAAGAAGTTACTTCAAAAAGAATATTTGGGACCCTAAATTATAACTATTCGAAATACACTTCTCTAATTATTCACTGAAGCAGTAAGAAATGGTATCACTCACCGATCTTAGAGAGCACACACACTCCTGTAATTCTAAGCAGCATGCACCGTCCTACACATTTTGGGATGATCCGCCTTCCGGTGGAGAGGGAGGGGCAAAAGTGGGTTCACAGTTGAGTATGAAAAACAGCTTATTCTTGTATTATTTGTTACTGTTTTACTTTCCATGTGAACAACTGTAAATCCACTTTTGACCCACCCTGTATTTTAAATAATATTTTGAGTGACATCCCTTTAAGATCACATTTTAAGGGTCTGGAGACCAATGCATGGAAGAACTTTTTACATATCCGCTCAAGTTCTTGCACCCTCGACCCAAGACACTTTGCTGATTCATTTTCTGTCTGGTCTGTCTGCAGTCACTGCTGTTCTCGGGAACAAACAAGATGCTTCCGAAAGCAGTTCCACAGCCTGGACGCAGGCACTGCACTCGGCACGAGCAGTGGTGCCCGGTCCTCACCGGCCACACACACAAGCTGCGGCTCAGCAAAACGAATGGGCTGGTTCTCTAGTCTTACATTAATTTTAAATTAATGCAAATACCTTTCTCAATTCACAACTTCATATTCGTTAGAATAAGTACATTTCTAGCTGTATGTTGACACTGTAGAAATTTCACTTTTACAATACACATCGGTACTTTTGAAAATGAAATCCTTGTTTTTAAAACTTCAAAAACTAAACTAAGCAGGAAAGGTGTGGGGGTTTTATTTTTATTTTTTTGCAGGCGCCCAGATGAGGGGCTAAGACTTTATTGCCATCAGCTCCAGGCTCCGCGCGGTGCGGGGTTTTCTAACTGGTCACGTCCCAGAAGCACCACGTGTCTTATGCTGTGAGACCAGCTTTGCTTCAGGCCGGCATCCTGTGCTTTGTAAACCAGAGCAGGGTTTACACTGAGTGAAGAAACTGCTCTCACCAGCACAGCCAGCCACACGTTCTAGTGAGGGACAGGGCCTACTGACCACCTCAGCCTCCACTGCGCAAATGCACCTCAATCTGCTCACAAGAAACTTGCTCAACGAAGCTCTGTGAATGGGGGACCGGTCACCCCGGGTCCTTCCTCCAGATGGGGACACACCTGTTCTGGAACGTCTGTTATGGTCACGTTTCAGCAAGTATAGGGAAAGCACGCAGAGAGGCACCTAGTCCTCACTGAGGGCTAGTGCTGTCCACGAGTCATTCTTTTATCTTAAAACCATCTGAGCCCTGGCAGCCCTTCTCGGAAAGCGCGCCCCAGCCCGAGGCTTGCGTGCCGTGACTGAGGTCAGACCATGTTCGCTTCAGGAGGTTTTGTCATCGTGCAGCCGCAGAGAGCAAACTGCCGGCGAGCACTGCGATTCGGCCTTTCCTGTCATCACTCCTCAGTAAAACAGGCTCTGCACGAGAGCACAGCGCCAGGGGGGGAGTACCTGATGTGCCGCTTGCACGCTGCGCAGCTCAGGGGCGCAAGGCGGGTGGCAGGGGTGCGGCCAGTCCTCCTTCCCAGGCTGCCTGCAAAATTTCAAAGTTAAAACCTTACATATTATTTGCAAACAAATGACTTTTATGACAACTGTTAGGAAAATGATCATACTGACATCATAACCCCAACTACCTGATTTAGCATACCCTTTCTTCAATCACATCTCCCATATTTCCAGCATTCTTTTAATCCATACCCAAGGACACGTTTTTATTGATTTTTAGGGAGAGAAACAT